>NW_020523589.1:0-147863 GCF_003368295.1 Carassius auratus
AGGAATGATGCTGAACATTCAGCAGTGCATCACAGGAATTAATGACGTTTTTAAATATCAGAACACTTTTTTTTATCACAATATTATGGTTTTTACTGTTTTGGATCAGATAAATGGTGAGCCTAAGAGACTTCTTTCTAAACATCAACAATGTAGAGTGCATTTTCACATTTAAAAAATAAGCAACAATTAAGTGGTGGTCTGCTGTTTCATGTTACTGCATTTATGTGCTGCTATTAGCGAAACTGAAGAAGCAATTGTCCATTATACTGTGATTTAAATGTATATGTTCAGCTATAGGGGATAAACAAACATCTGGAAAACTGCACTGTTGAATAAATTCTCAGATGCAGAAATGTGTAAAGCCAAGAGAATAAGTAAAAAGTAAATATTTGTAGCATTAAAATGTTACTTCCATATGTAAGACTTTATGCAACTTTCAGTATGATGTAACAGCAGTGCTCAGCCTTGCACTGTACTGTACGCTGTTTAGTTTATGTATTTGTCCCATCATACCATAAAGCACTTTGAGAGAGTTCTCATTAATGTATTGAACCCAAAGCCAAATCTGGCACAGATCCCTGATGATGAGGTTGCCATCTGTCTACTACTCATCAATTGCTACGGCAAAATCATTATATCACTCTAGATGGGAGCTCAAAATACTCGGCAGACCTTAACAATGGGATTCAGAGAGATTTAAGCTAAAAATACAAACAGACTCAAGACCTCAACATACAGTAAACTCCAGGATGCCGTTGCTGCTTCTTTCTTCTCCTTTTTTTATGTTGGTTGCATGATTTGTTATATTGTGAATTTTTTTTTTTTGTCTGTCTGTCCACTCACTTTAAAGCAACTGTATTTATTTTATTTTATTTTTTTACCTCAAAATTATAAATAGTACCCTGATTGCTAAAGGTGAATGGATTTTATTTCTTTCCTTATGCATTCCCCAGATGTATTATCTGGGAGCATGTAAGTTGGTGAGCATGGGTAAAAATCCGCTGAAAGGGCTGAAATTGTTTTATGTCAGCAGCAAATACACGTATACAGCGATTCACAGAAATGTACATATTTATAGTAGTGAATTGCACTTTATTGTAGGGGGCTCTGAAGTTGCAAAAATTAACAAAACTACATGCAGTTGCTTTAAAAACAAAAGCATCATATATTGGTACTATATCGTTATTGACCAGTAACTGATATTTTTAATTATCAGTATCAGTTCATACTGGATATATAATGGCAATATTGGCTTGGATTTAAATGTTTGTACCTAATTTCTTTATTTTTCTGTTTAAATGCATTTAATGGCATCTAACGCTTATTTTAAAAACACTGATATTTAATAACACTTAAGTCTCAAAGTGAATAATAATTTTTTAAGAATGTGCATTTTAATGTTGTGATGCCGAAATTCACTTTTAGCATTTATACCAATACATTTTAGTTTTTAATGGTGCTTTTATTTTATTTTTTAAGACAGAATGTTCCATATTTCTGTATTTAACCTTTATTTCTGGTGTAGCAACAGTGGGTGCAAGTTGCAAGAAAAATAAAATCTGTATCTTGAGGAAGAGTCCCACAACAGGACAAAGCAATAATAGATCAAATTCACCTGCTAATTTATTTCTTGACTCATTACTAAAATGTTATAATTATATATATACCTTATTCTATAATTCTATATGGATAATTAGTTGTTATATTATTAGTTATTGTTATTGATTTTTATTAGAAATAGGATAGAAAGAGTTTGCTGTACCACACTTTGCTATGGAAGAATACTATACTGGAAGCGCTCTGAGATTTTAGCAGAAATACATAGACAGTTGGCGTCCATTATCAGCTTATCGAATCACCCAAGATTTTAATATCGGTGGATCAGAGAGGGTGGAAATCATTTGACTTTTCAGTGTTTTTGGTGAAAAAAATATTTTCATATTTAAATTTTTGTATCTTTTCCATCCAAGATGATAGCTAGTGTCTGACAACCTTGTTTCTTTAGGATTTGCTATCTTACATTTTGAATTATAGGCTGAGACAGCCTACTTTTAAAGAGCACAAATGTCTTACTCATTCCTCCCTCGGTTTTATAAGCAGTTGCATATTCTGTCTGTCCTTGACATTTAAAAAAAAAAGCACAGAGTGAGACATTTGAGAAGTGAAAAAAAATAAATAAATAAAGACCAACTGGACGTAATGAGCTCAGTGACTGTTAGGATGCCATACTAAAGCAGCGTTACAGGTTGGATCACAGGTTTGGAAATAATCATTATTTAGGTCACTGTATAAAGAAGATGCTGAAAATAAATACAAATACAGAGTAAATTACCTTCATGAATTCAAAGGAAAACAGCTTATGTTATTCCACAGCTTTCCTCGTATTGCCTAATCTTTGTATCTAAAGTGTTTCCGCTCTCTCTAACTTAATATGGTAAAACATCAAGTAGCCAGTCCAGTTTCACTTCTACAAAGCTGGAGATGATGAGAGGATAATCAGACCAGGGGATCACTTGTTCATTGCTGGATAAAACGGTTTATAAACTCAGCCTTTGTGGACTAAAGGTGATATTCTTTACATTGAAGCGTCCAAGCTCTTGGTGATCTAATGAGTTTGACTTGATCAGAGTGGAGGTCAGGATCACAGTATCATCCTCTCTCGCGCTGCTGTCACACACTCAAGCTCACACTAGAACATTCTGTTAAAGGGGTATCACACCCTAAAGTCCGGTGAAAACTCAAAACGTATGACTGTTAAAGTTAGATTTTTTTTTCTTCTTTTCTCAATACATTTGAATTCAGTGTTTGTCTCCAACTTTCTACAAAACATTTAGTGTTTCACAAAAGAAAGGAAGTTTTACAGGTTTGAACGTTAATGACAGGAACTTCCCAGGTGTCGGGCTCTTCCTTGATCTGTCATGTTTAATTTAAATATGATAAATGAGATTTGAGGTTCAGTGCACCGATAAAAGTCATTGCAATCAGCAATAAAGTTGTTACTGGTGTAGGACTGTGAAACATCTGCGAGAATAAATTAATCATATAAGGTCAAGTATGTCCTTTGGCTGTGTGGCTAATGTGACTAATTCCATCCTGTGTTTCTTTTTTTCGTGAGTTTGTTTTTGTGAAGCGAATCACATTAACATGCAGTTCTTCCATTTGGGATGCACGATGATGACCTCGTTTTCAAATGAGAACCCGTCACTGCGCCTGGTAATTAAGTGTTCAAATTGATTGCTAGTCAAAAGGTTGTCTTAAAGAAAGTCAACTACTAGATCCAAACTCAAAAACAACAGCACACCATGGATGCGAATGACAGAGGAAATCTGGGATGAGCAATTTGTGATAATCCAAATAAAACCCCCGCCAATCCGATCATGACCCATTACAAAACGGCGAACACAACAGTCTACGGCTGAAAATAAAAGCTAATGCTCTGAACTTTACATTTTCTGTTTGTATTTCGCTAGTGCCATCTTTCTGGGGACTAGTTAACACTGCCTGGAACCTGTGCACGATTGGGAAGAGACAGTCGCCAGTCAACATCGAAACCAGTCGAATGATTTTTGACCCCTTCCTCAATCCTCTACGACTCAATGCAGGGCAACGGAAGGTAAGTACTGGAGAGGGTAAAGCTCTTTGTTGTACTTTCTTCAAATATCACAGACACTGTGATTGACAGTTGCATCATAATTCTTTTTATTTTATCTGTTTTAAGTCATAAAATAACGATATTTCACATTATTCGAACTGGTAGAAGATGGACAGTCGCACATTGTTCACTTTAGACCACTGTCCCATAGTTCACTAGGATTTTGACCAGATCGGGTCACACAGCATAACCCCAGCTTAACGGTCCATTTGTCAAATCTAATCGCATTCTGTATTTACTTACATGGCCATTGTTTAGACAGCTAGTTTGCTGTTGTTGCTGGGTCTTAATTCATCGGATGACTTTTTAATACAGCTCTAATGGCCAATGAAGCGGATCCTCAATTATTTTTGCCAAGCACAACAGTGAAGCTTTTCCAAATTAAGCCTTTGAAGATGGCTAATGCTCCACGACTGTTAGTTTGTTACAGCAGTGCCGTAATGAGATCGCTATTTCTCCCCGGGTGCAAAATTGCTTACCATTTGCTTTCGATAAGGTGCACCTGCAGTCAGTGTGCAGATTAGTGCGACTAAACTCATTTACCAGACACCAATCCAGTGTTTGATTATCGATGGTTGGTGTACATTAGATATTTCTCTGCCCTCTAAAGGGATTCAGCAGTTGTTTTCATACAGATCTTGAGGGCTAAGGGGGATTCATTCCACAGAACGATTGGGAAAGGAAGGAGTTAATTCCACATTTAACATCCTGTTTTATGATTAATGCTGCTGTGCATCTGCTGGGGGAGATTAGGAAGGCTCACCATCTGTGCTGACAGGGGCTGTCAGTGAACAATTCTCCAGTGGAGCTCCAAGAGGTCGTGGTTATGGATGATATACCTTAGTTCATCTTCGCTCAATAATACATTAGTACCCTAGACTTAGTCAGGAGGCTAAAATAAAAGTGCACGGCTGTTTTCCTCTGGAGGTTTTTCTGCTCTTATTTCAAGAGACCCAATTACATTTATGTATGCATTGCTCCTTTGAGGCATGCTATGTGGGGAGTTGCACGTTATTCCTAGAGAAAATTCCATTGCAGACCTAAATGTTCTCCATGAATTCAAGTCCGTTTGATTGGATACCAGAGGGCTGTTAAAAAATGGAATTTATGCATGGAAACTCCAGGCTATAATGGAAAAGTGTATGGTCTCTTTTAGATGGACTAGCTATATATGTAACCTGCATTTATTCATTCTTAAATTACTGAATTCAAATATCTAATGGACTTGTTCTTTCTCACATTTCTTGAGTTCAGGTAATTGTGAGATATAGGTTTAAATATGAAAAAAATTATATCGTGAATGGCAACTTTGAGGCACAGCTGTGAGATACAGTGTTGTTATTGTAAAATAAGGTATTAAAAGAGATTTCAAATTCAAATTAGAAATGTTTCCTTTCCAACTGAAATAAAATAAGTTTGTTGAAGTGTTACTAAAACTAATACTGAAATAACCACAAATCAAACCTAAATATATATATTAAAATAACAAAAAGAATAAAAAAAATGACAAAACTGTTGTTTCAGATTACTAATACTAAAATTAAAATGAAAGCTGATAATATAAAAAATAGAAGTCAATTCAAAATATTTTATATATACTTTATACATATTTATAACATTTTAAATAATAAAAAAATGAATGGGGAGATAAATTTGCAGTTGTGAGAGATAAAGTTGCAATTAAAAACATCATTCACAAGTCACAGTTACACTCTCAAGTAAAGAATTGGCTAAAATGTTACGTTTAAGGATATAATGGCTTGTCACTTAGACAGTGCCCTTAAAGGGGCACCTTTCTACTTTCTTTACACCTAAAGGGTGCATAATAGTACCATAAGAGTACATATTACTACTCTAAGGCACCAATATGCACTTTTTAGGAGGTAAAGATGTAACAAAGAAATCCCTTTAATGGGACCGCCCCAGTGGCAAGCTGTTGTACCCCTAAAGGTAAAATGTTTGCACTTTTTTGACAGTGTATGTGAAATAAAATCATAGTTACGAGGGAAAAAAAATCACATTTCCATTCTCTTCTCTTGAGTTGGAAATAGGCTTCCATGGTCTTTTGAGTTTTGGTGGACAGTTGTGATTATCGCTAAGAATAATGAGTGTCATCCCTTGTGCTGTAGTTCAGCTTAAGTTGCCATTTTACTCTGAATTATTTCAGGGCTAAAGTTTAAAATGATCGTAATTACCTCCTGCTAAGTATTTATCCAGATGAGATGTCAGGCTAAATGTATTGCTCATTCTCATGTTCCTGAGGGATCAGCAGTTGTTAAACTGTCTCCAGATCACAAATGAGCCAACTATATTAAACTAATTTGAAATCTCCCATTAGAATACATTCTTGAACGCTCTAACAGCTGTTTACAAAGATGTTCTGATCACCAGGGCGCCTTAACATTTTGGTCTCGATTAGAAATCCAAAAGCAAAGTTGCAAAGTTACAACGAAAGTGAAGACAAACCATTCCAGGTATTGTTTTCCATTTATAGCTTCCCGTTTTTAAGCTTTAATGCATTTGCTTCATAATTACTACGTCAGCGGTTGCACCTGTCAACCAGGATTACCTGGAAAAACCTCAATCCATCAGAACCAAACAGTCTGTTCATTACATTCATGCCTGATTTTCCAGGAATTCCCTTAATGTCCAGCAGCGCGTATGTAATGCCTTTTAGCCTATCCAGCTGAAAACTGCTTCGCCTTTGTCCTCCCAAATGTACTGACTGTAAACATAGAAACACTTATTATTGTTTTATCATGAAAGATCAGAAATTAGAATCACAGATCTAGGAAATCTAACCTAATTTGGTGTAATTTACACTCAGAAATAGCTTGTAAATTTGACGTGGAATTAAATGTGAAATTTTGAAGTAGAAACACTGAAATAGTATTTTCTTGTAAGAAGTACTCCCATAATCTGTTTTATTTACAGCTTGTTTACAGTGTAGGTTTGTTTTTCAGGTCAGTGGAACGATGTATAACACGGGCCGACATGTGTCCCTGCGCCCAGACAAGTCACACCTGGTGAACATCTCTGGCGGGCCGCTGAGCTACAGCTACAGGCTGGAGGAGATCCGGCTTCACTTTGGCGCTGAGGACGGTCGGGGCTCTGAGCACCTGCTCAACGGCCAGGCCTTCCCTGGAGAGGTGAGCCAACATAGAGCCTGGATATACATCACTTCTGTGGGATTCAGTTAAACCTGTCTGCCTTCAAAGGGCCTGGATGGAAACCCCTTGAAGTACTGGCACTGACGTTAAAGTAGTAGGCAAAATTCTGTCAGTTTATTATATAATAATGAAAACTAGAAGTTACATTTGACACAGGACTAAGAATTAGTTTAAATTAAAAATAGCTGACAAAATGAACACTATGGGCCCTATTTTAACGATCTGAAACGCAAGTGTCAAAGCGCGAAGCGCAAGTAACTTTGTGGGCGGGTCTCGGCGCTGTTGCTATTTTCCCGGCGGGATAAATGGCTCTTGCGCCCGGCGCAAATCTAAAGTGGGTTGGTCTGAAGCAGCTTCATTATTCATAGGTGTGGTTTGGGCGTAACGTGAAATAAACCAATCAGAGCGTCATCCAACATTCCCTTTAAAAGCAGGTGCGCAAGTTCCATTATGGATTGCTATTATTATGGCGTATTTACCAGGCGCACGCCAGGAGCGGTTCACAGGCGAGGAGACTGATGTTCTTGTAAGAGCAGTGAAAGACAGAGAAGTTGTGTTGTATGGGGATGGGAGAAACCCACCCAAAATAGCGTCGGTTAAACAGGCGTGGGAGGAAATAGCCACAATTGTTTCATCGATTTTTTTTTTCCTGGTTCTTGACGGACAAACCAATTTGTCAGATGTCCTTATACATATATGACCTCAAACAGGTCTGATCCTTAATTACTACAATTAGCCTGAATAATTTGTAAGCTAGATTTATGCCTATTTTTTCACATCTTCGTGGGACACCACAATGATTTCCGTCATCTCATGTGTTAATATTTTTTTTAAGTGTAACAATTTATGATTTGCAAAAATAACTGTTGCATCTGTGTAGATTACATGAACAAAGTGTATGCGCGTTGTGCACGCTATACATTATGGTCAAGCATGCGCCCTTAAAATAGCAGAATGAACAACGCGCAACGCGCCACTGACTTTAGACCAGGTTTTTTCTGGTCAGTGGCGCAATTGTTTAATGGAACATCAAAATAGCACCAGGGATTGTTTGCGCCGGAACACGCCTCCTTTTTTGCGCTGAACCGCCCACGGAGCGCAAGTTCATTCGCTAGTTTAGCGACGTGCTTCTGTGGAGGGAAAAGCGCGCTTTGCGCGGGTGCAAAATAGGAATGACACATGCGTCGGTGTACAAAGTCAATTGCGCTGGGTGCAAGATAGGGCCCTATATGATTATGTGATGAGCATGTCATTTCTGAATTAAAATTAACTTAAAATATTTTTGGTGACAGTCAAAAAACATTTCTGATCATATAATGAAAATGAATGAAATTGTTGAAAAGAATCCTGTTTTAATATTATTATTAGTTTATAATCAAATCTCAGGTCAGTGAGATATTTTATCTTTTTATTTTATTTTTTATTTTTATTTTTTTTAGGAAGGATGCATTAAATTGATCAGAAGTGACAGTAAAGACAATTTTAATGTAAAAGGTTATAATATTCCACAAAACTGTTAAGCAGCCAGCAGCCTTGGAGAGCATAAGGGATTTCTTTTGTGTGTGTGTGTGTGTGTGTTTGTGTGTTTATGCCATATGTGTTTTTATTTTTTTTATTTTTTTTAAGAATTTGCACATGGTTTAAAGTACAGTTTGATTTATTTTTTAAGACATACATTTCTTTGTTGTAGTGACCCTCATACTGATACAGATCAGACAGTTCTTAATGTACAGCAAGAGACAGTTTTCAGACTGTCAAGACCACCACTTTGTCCCAGAAATATGAAATAATTTAAATGAGTTTACACTTTATCTTATTGTGGTGCAAAGATGCGCGTCCCTCTCAGATCCTCACCTCACCTCTAATTTCACTGAAGTCAGCAGCTTCACTTCATTTTCCTAATCCAAATGAGGTTATATGGGCAGCAGCTTTCCAACAACTTCATTTTGAAGCTGACAAGCAAGCTCATTATAACTGATGACTGAATTATATTTTCTAATGAGTTCCAGTGCATTTTTGAACCACTGAAAATTAAGCAGCAGCTTTCCTGGCTTCCATCTCTCTGGTTTCATTGAGCTGCGGAGCATCAAGGAGCTTCATAGTATTCCCATTAAAAATTCATTAACAATTTATACACCACACACAGCAAAATATTTATATGGATTAATGTACTGACCCTCATTACAGTGTCACATGTGATTACAAGCTGACACAATTTAAGTTAATGGGCTTGTATGCAGTCATATACATATAATATGTGGGCATATTTTATGCATTATGGCTTTTTCTGAAAGTATAGCACAGCCAAATGTATCACACTGTTTTGGATCCATTCGCACTAGGTTTGTAACGATATACCGGTATGACGATATACCGTGATATAAACATGTACGTGTACATGTACATGTACATTTGCTTATCTACTGTATTGAGAGAAAATAACAGACACAGAATCTCACCTGCGCATAGACAACAACTCTCCACATAACTGTTCTCTTGCTCCACCCACACGTACAGCGGAGACAACATCAGAGACAGAGACCGTTATCTCTAATCTCTATCCCATGTCATTATATGAGTTAAAATTGCCACTAGTATGGGAATATTTTTTCTATAGAAAAGACGAATGCTTATTTGTCCTTGAAGGTACGCAAAGTTTTCCAAAACTTTGATCGGAAAGCGGCTGCAAAATGGGGAAACGCATCCAACATGTTTACTATGTTTACCGACTTTTACAGAACAACATCATCCCGTGCAGATACAGCTATGTTCCATTTATAATTTAAGGTTAATGCATTATGATTTCGGGGTGAAGCACAGAATCCATTCATGACAATGAATTTACAGTAGCTAGCTACTCTGCAGATGTCACATAATACGAGCGATTTGATGGATTGATGAATAAATAAAAAACAAAGCTGTAAAATAATGCCAAAAGCACTGCTATATAAATATATAGGCTAATCTGTTTGTTTTGCATGTCTCTCTGTGAATGTACTACATACTCAAGTATGCGCCAGCGTGGCTTAAAGTGGCAGGTTTAACAGTGCCTGCTGTCTCACTATCTGAGGACGTGAACACAAACAATGAGAGCCTTACTGAGAGAACAGTTAATCATTTCATCATTTTATTTGAGAAAACCACTGTCAAAAACAAATACGTACTGTACATTGACACTCAAAGCTCTTCAAAACAATCCGTCCAAATAAAAGTCTGCTTTTTAACTCGAAGAAATTGACAGAAATTACGATTGAACTATAATGTAGCCTACTTCTAAAATAATAATAATAATAATTGACATAAATACATAATATAATATCATTTTTCCCTCATTTTTATTTAGTAAATCTCTGTTGTGTAGCCCTTTGCAAAAACATAAAATAATAAAGGTTTTAAAACATCGGTTAAATTGTTAAATTTGTATGCATTTTCACTACCACCATTTTTGATAGTATATTTGTATTAAATCATAAGTACAGAATCCAGAAAAATTAAGTCAAACTGGAATTTATGAATTTGTATGAATTAGTAATGATACATATAAGTTATTAAACTAATAAATAATCAATTGTAAAATTTTCTTGTTTTTGATTAATGAAATTTGAATAAACATGCTTTCAAACATTTTTTCAACCCCCCCCCCCCCCCCCCCCCCCCCAAAAAAAAACCCTGTTTTGATTGTTTAATACAGTATACCGTGAAACCGTGGTATTTTCTGAGACGATTATCATACCATGACAATTTCATACCGTTAGAACCCTAATTCGCACTAAGCAGGTGTTTGTTATCCAGATTGGGTTTTTTGTTGTTGTTGTTTTTTTTACTGCAAGTTACACTTCTTCTTCTTTTTTTATTCTTTTGACAGGTGCAGCTCATCCATTATAATCAGGATTTGTATTTAAATTACAGTGATGCAGTCCGGAGTCCTAATGGAATAGCAGTGGTTTCTATCTTCATGAAGGTTAGTAGTCTCAGCTGCTGAAAATATATACATTGGAGACATGGCACTTCATTAATTAGTCTTAAACTGCATTAATCTTTAGCAAACGTTACATAGCCTTTGGAGATCAGAGGTTCATGTCCAGTGAGATATGAATGTGCACAAATTAACATGCCTTAAAAGTGCTTGAATGTACTTGATTGATTTGTTTTTTAAGAATTATATAATATATTAATGTAATTCATTTAAATTTGGCATGCAAGGAATTAAAGCAATCTTTAACTATCCATAAATATGGAATAATCTAGTAGAATTCACTCTTAGATTAGCTTTTAATAATTATTTTGCTCCAATTTGAAGACAATTAAAAAAATCTAGATACATAATAATAATAATAATCAGACTGCAGTATTCTGCATCCGTTGTTTCATATCAACTAAATTAATTATGCACCAATGCTGCATAATATATGTATAACTTATGTTTCTTGAAGAAAACTATTTCTTTTTTAGCAATCCCACATAACATTTAAATTATTTATATTAATCTGAATTATTTAAAACAAAGTTTACTCAATGATAAATGAGAATCATATTTTTGATGGGTGAAAAAAATGAATAAAATGCTTTTCTGAACCATACAATTTTTTCTATGACTGCCATGATGAAATACGACCACAAAAAGCTTTTTATTGTTTTATTCAAAGTCCTATGGTCATTAATAATCATCAGTATTACCATCTCATATGCATTGTGCGCTTGCAAGGTGCACTGGAAGAATTCTGATTTGTAGATGGTGAAAAAATTACCCAAGATGTGCTTGATACCTACCATTCCTCTGTTAACTTAAAAAATAAGAAATATTTACATTTTAACTTAAAGGAGTAAATTGTTCAATATTATCTTTTCTATGAGACATTTACAGGTAATGAAGAGCTGAACGTGCTTGATATCTTGGAATGTTTGACTTCACACACGATTACAAACAAAAGCAATAAAACTGCCAAATGGTCAATCCATATTAATTTTTCAAGACCCAGTGCATTCTGGGAAAAGCGAAAATGGGCTTGAATGCACCACTATTCCATTTTTTCAGAGCATGCCTATTTTGAACTAAAAATAAAATGCAATGCTCTGAGCTGCTCTGGAATTACTTGTGTTCCTGAGAGTTATTAACATACATGTTACATGTTAAATATTTGAAATATATTATAAATAATAAAGTAATCATTTTAAAATTCATATGTTTATAAATTGTTATATTTAAATGATGGTAGATATTAAATTTAAAGATGTCTTAAATAAAAACGGCAGACTGCGTTGTAGAATTTTGAATATGTGGAATTTGTCTTGATCTTTGTTCTTTAACCACTTAAGTAAGAAAATGAAGATTCTTTGGCATTCAACCTCCTCATGAAGCACATCATCATCAGACTCCCGAATCGCTGCGTGACTCTGTGAATCGTGACTTGTGTGTAAATTGGTGCAGAAGAGCCACAGTCCAGATGAAGATGTTGCCATATTGCAGACTACCCCCCCCCCAGACCCAGTTCACTTTCATCCCAGATGGAGGTGATGGTGATGGCAGGGAATCTCCTCCATTCTGCTGCTAATGAAGGCTCATGGAAAGCCATTCATCTTCAATACATGGAAAAAACTCATCCAGATGCCCCTAGAATAAATTCTACTAGACTATTATTGATTATAGTTGTGATATGGTGAAGCGGTAATGAAATATCTCAGCAGTAAGATAACGGTCATGTCATTTGTGATTAATGCATTGAACAAAACCATGTTTTATGAAACTCTGCCTTTTCATCAGAAAAGAAGCTGCAGATGTTGGGGCTTTTAGTAATGCTTTCTTTGAAATTTTTGACTGATTTCAGATCTCAGAGCCTACAAATGTATTTCTAAACCGTATGCTGAGCAGAGAGACCATTACAAGGATTACATATAAACGTAAGTATCTGCAAAATACCCCTGTCTTTATTCATGTCAGTGGCTTAGTGAGCTCCTTTTCACACTCGTTAACTTTTAAAAGTTGCTTTTGTTAACATGAGTATTATTTTTATTAACATTGAATTGAAATTATGTTAATATTGTTAACATTAAATTCCATTTGATTGAAAACTGCTTACATCTGTATTAATAAATCAAGTGGTTTCCACAGTCTGGGTGGGAAATATTGCTTCAGGGAAGGCCTTCATAAGTCTTAATGAAAAAAAGGAAAAGGAAAAACAAACTTAGCTTTGCATTACCACCTGGTGGTCTTGGATAAGAAGTGATATTTTATTTCTCTCAGCATTGCTATCAGAACAAAAAAAAAAATCATAGTAGTGGTAATAATAATAATATTCTGTGTTGAACTGTATGAATGTTGACAGCTTGGAGAGGATCAAATATTCAACAGATTTCATCAAAGAGTGTGTGATTCATCTCAGGCCATCGGCTGTTTCATACTATGTCTTTTCAGATGATGCATACTTACTGATGGGGCTCGATATTGAGGAGCTGTATCCCGAAACCTCCCGTTTTATCACATATGAAGGGTCGATAACTATTCCACCGTGCCTTGAGACAGCAACCTGGATATTAATGAATAAGCCGATTTACATCTCACAGATAGAGGTGAACTGCTGAAAACTCCTTACGATATTACAAAAGCATTTTCTCCAATTTGAAATGTATGCATTTAGCAGACGCTTTTATGCAAAGCGACTTTCAGTTCATTCAAGCGATCAATCTTTACCTATCATGTGTTCCCGGGGAATCGAACCCCCAACCTTAAGCTTGATAGCACAATGCTCTACCAATTGAGCTACAGGAACACTTAATTTAATGCATTGTTTCTCAATAAAAAGTGAAAAAATATTGTTACTTAAAAAAAATCTTACTAGCATTATATTATATTTCAGATGCAGTCCCTTCGTCTCCTCAGCCAAAACCAGCCGTCTCAGATCTTCCTCAGTATGGGTGACAACATGCGGCCCACGCAGCCACTCCACCAGCGCTGCATCCGCACCAACATCAACTTCAGTCAGAGACGGGACTGTCCTAACAACCGTGTGCTGAGGCTGCAATACAGAGGTCTGTGTCACCCACCAGTTCCTTCCCATCAGTGACACACACATGCTATGTGTCATGAGCGCACTGCTGCATGCATGCTGTGTGCAATAAAGCTAAGTGCCCTAATTAGACACTTGCGATTATTGTTCTTGAAACAGATGGAAATGATACATTTGTTTTTATGAATAAGTGTTGTGCTTCACAAAGAAAGTTATCTGACAGCATATTCTCAACTTCTGTTTTCAGTGAATGAATGGCTTCTGAAATAACAGCTTGACGTGGATTAGTTACTACAGCAGTCTGGTAATTGCTGAAGAATATGGCCTACAGACAGAACAATGGGATACACACACCGAGATCAAGACAAAGGACTTAACTCTTCAGTATATATATGTGTGTATAAATAATTACTTTTATACATGTTTATATGTTTATAACACTATATATCAAATACGCTTTGAGTCAGACAGGACTGGTTCTCATTGACACTGGCTCTTCAGCTCACTCTTGAGGTACTGTGTGCTCTTGTTTGCATCTGAACATCAGGTGCAATCTAGCCTTGTTGCAGCGAATGGAAAACTACCTTTGCTCAATGCACGGGGATTTTAACTTTACTTTGACATGTGGCAAACAAAAGGATTTCAAGCCTATATCTTGGACTATCTGGAGCATGTTGCCTTCTCTACATAAGTGTTTACAGTGCTAAATGAATTGAGTGATATCTGGCCAATAAATATTTGAAGTGGTCATGGTGAATGTTTCTCTTTACTTTTTAATGATGTTTTTGAATCTTGAGTCACAAAGCTGCAAAGTTGATGCCAATGGATTGCCAGTCAAATTAATGGATAATTCAGTCTGTTGAATATTGTTGAATAACATGTTGACATCGTGCTCAAGCTTTGAGTCGGATTATATGGATTTACAATATTAATATTTATTAGGGTGGTGAATGTGTAATAGAGTGTGTTACAGGAAAGGGACAAATCTAGTCAGATTTAGCATCAAAAACTGCTATATTTTGTTGGATTTAATAAAATAATAAGCATTTAAATATTTTCTTTTTTCAAATGTCTCAATATTTATACTTGTATGGTTATTATATAATATAATCTTTTACATCTTAATGTAAATTTGACCATAAATGTATCATCTAAAACACGGGAGCATGGTAGATTTAACAATGATTATTTATGCTAAAAATGCAAAACATTAAAAAATGTAAAGAGAAATATTAATGACATCCCTTAAAATCTGGCAAATATTAAGGGGTAAAAGAAAAGTTCTGGTAAAAGAAAAAAAAGTTCTGGTAAAAGAAAAATTAATAAATACAGTAAAAGTTATACTGTGAACAGTGTTGGGTATAGTTACTTTGGAAAGTAGTTAGTTAAGTTACAACGTTACCATCAATTAAAAGTAATTAGTTACGATACAGCGTTACCTATTCATAAAAGTAACGCGTTAGAGTACTCATGCGTTACCAAAAATTAAAAGCCGTTTGCAGCTGCTCACACACGACAGACATAGCCCCCGGCCCCTTTAAATGCACCTAGAAGTCGTGACTCCCGACAATGAATAACGTCAGTCATCCGACTAAATTAACACTGCAGGATAACAATAACAGGAAAGACAGTCAGCAATAGGCTATTCCACATGGCGTTTTATTTATTTATTATCACAGAACATATTATTAATCAAAATTCGCACCTACCCAGCCCGGGTAGCCTAGGCTACTGTATATTATGAGCACCACAAGATAACTCCTGATTTTTCTTTAACTTTACATAATGCAGTTATCAAAGTACAATTATGCTTACTTGTAAACACAACCTTAAACAGGCTTGAAGATTTAAATCCATTTAGAAATGATGAACAACCAGCCAGCCAACGATCTAACAGAAATTAACAGCTGACTGTCAAACAAAAATGATAACAAACCGAATTAAATCCTTCACTGCCACACAGGCAAATGACAAATCGCTTAATAGGCGAACTAATTATTATTAAAGTGTCACTCACAGTCACAAGCCTAAATTCGCTTTAACACATTCCTCTTACATTTACTCTTCAAAGTAGTGATTAAAACGTAGCAGAAGCAGATTTTCGAAACGTTTGTCCGACAGTCGATTTCTTTTTCGTTGACAAATTGAAAATGATGTGCGTACTTCCATAAACCAAACGCTGTCCTCTCTGCTATCTTGCCGGGAGTTCGAAAAAAAAAAAAAAAAAAACCCACACACACAGGGTCAGGCGCAGGGCACAGACGCATCACAGCCTTTGACTTTACGATCACAGAGCTTCGGCTCCGCTGATACATCCGCAGGTGGCACAGTAGACCTAGGACTACTGTCTGACAAAAAGCAGGCTGCAGTCGGGATTTTCCTTTCCTTAAAATAACGGACTACTTTTTTAAAAAAAATAACGAAGTTACTGATTACTTACGCACGAAACTAACGCGTTAAGTTACAAATTTCAGGAAAAAAGTAATTAGAGTACTCTAACGCGTTACTTTGTAACGCGTTACCCACAACACTGACTGTGAAACATCAATTTACAAGAGTTGTTCATTGGTTTTAATGTATCACGTTGTTTTAAAATGTATATGTAATAAATAATTATTTTAAGATGTGATTCAATCAGGTGATGGCAAAGCTGAATAAAGCATCCATTACCTTGATCATTTTAACTCATCCTTGCTTGAATAAAGGTATGTACATCTAAACAGTATGTATATATGACCAAGTTTTTTTTTTTTTTTTTCTTGGCTAAATCTACCTAAACTACGCAGCTTCTGTTGCTAATTCAGAAATGCACAAAAGGTGTCAGTTTTACATTGAGCCCCCATATTCTCTCTCTGCCTGTCGTCTGGTCAGTGTAGTATTCGTTCATGGCCACTAGGGGCAGAAATGTGCTCGAAAATCAGGTCAGACGCGGCTCCAAATGTGTGTCACATCCTGGCGGAGCAACACTGAAGGAACAAAGGAGCTGGGGGTGAGTCCTCTCTAGCGTTGCCTTTTATTTCACACAATTGGTTTCCGCGTACAGCTTTTTTATCCATGTTATAATACATCAAACATAACCTTTTTAAAATGCAGTTCTCTGACATGTATCGTGATTTTAATGTCTTAAAGGGATGTCCGACTTTAGCGGTAACGTTAGCCCGCTAACGTTAGCTGGTGCTGTTTCGATAACAACGAGATGTGTTTGTGAAATACGACACATTAAAAGCTTTTGAAAACGTTAAACGCAATCCAAATAATCTAAAACACATGTTCTGCCTGAAAATGCAAAGACGAACTGTATTTCACATGGGATTTCACACTTAAGTTATTGAGCTAACGTAGCGTTAGCCAGTTTCATTCATTCATTGATATTTTGTTAGCATCTATATCGACTCGCGTTCGTTTCCTCGGGATGTTTATAGCTCGCCAAGTGTAACACCTTTACATTATACTTCCTGTTAATAACCATTAGTTTGTTATGTTCCCCATGTGGCTGTCGTTTTTATACATTTATCTTTAAATAAACCTCTTTGCGAGCTTCAAGCTAACTCGCCTCATTGTGTGCGACGTTATCTGCATTTAGTACAGGCCTGAGATCTAATTTAATTCTCCTTAGATCCACATCTTAGTTATTGTTATTATTATATAACAAACATGTGGCCAGTTCTAACAAACATGGTCTCGAATTTCACATTTAAAGCAGGTGGGTGTTTTGTTGTTAAACGGCCAGAAAATCTCAGATTAAATCAGTTTGTTGTGATGGTACTGTATGTTTTTTTTGTTGTTGTTGTTGTTTTTTTTGCACATATTGAAAGCATGCCTATTCGTCTAATAAGTTTTTGCCCTATTTCAGAACCAAATGGTGGGGATAGCCTGATATCCTCAATCCTACAAACAAGATGTCAAGTAAGAGCACGTTTCAACTGATTGATTTGACCACTTAGTTGGCTTAGACCCCCTTGAAGCCCACCCATCTTTATCAGATCTTCAGAAATGAGTTTATTAAAGATGCTTTACCATTCATTCATTTATCTGATATTACCACTTTCTTTAATTTGTAAATGTGTAAATATGGGTGTGCTTGTCCTCGTGTAATTGACTGACATTTTTGGTGTAACTTAATTTATACACATTGAACTGATGCAGATGTGACGAATAAGTAGGCTTTACCACTGGTTCATTTTTGATCGAGTTTCAAAAATGGATTAATTTTTTCCCCCTCCTTCTCTCTCATGCAGAGCGGCCACCCTATGCCCCAGCCCCCGCCCCAGCCCCCACAACAGTAAGTAAACTGAACATGCCAATCATCCATACAGTCCTTCCCCTCCATCACCCAAACCTTAGAGATGAGAGGTGAGGATTGTAGGAAGTACACAGTATCACATGGGGTGGATTTAGCTATTTTTAAGCCATTTTTTCAGGCTCTCTTAATCCGTAAGGTGCAGAGGAGACCTCTAACTTTAGACTCTAAAAGCATTTAATGAATAACCATTAGGCCTGCATGAAATGTCATTGCTATATTTAGTTATTCTGAAATGTGTATATTTACATAAAAAAAGGGATTTCAGCTGGATTAAGTTGAATAGAGTTAATTATTCTAGAATGATTGGGGTGATTTTGTCAAGTGAATATGCATAGAACATAAATAATGTTTACAAAGTTGGAATATGATGATCTGGAGTTTTTTTGTGAACCATCCTTCCGGAGCTGGCTTATTTGGGGAAAAAACTTCACATTTTACATTTGAGTGTACGCTTTGTCTTTTTTTTCTCACTTTTTGATCTATTCAATTATTAATAATATATATATATATTTTTATTAAAGCAAATAATAATCAAGTATTAAGCAAAATACATTTATTTTAACAAAACAGATGAAGTTAAAAATAAAAATCTAATATTTAATGAAAATGTAATATTACTGTTAAGAAATTAGAATACTACTATATGCGCCTTGTTTTCTTTTAATTTTTAAAAGTTAACCATCAAGCTTTTATTTTGAAGTAAAATTAAGAGTGAAGCCTGGTACAGTATTTATTTATCCGCATGCAGTTCGTGATATAGTGAGTGGCTTGGTTCATTTTCTGTGATGGTATCATGAGCTGCATGAGTGTAAATGCTTCACTTCAAATGGCAGTATTCCCGATCTGTTTATTGCACTATGAGATATCACAGAATTAATTTTCCTCATATATATTTTACGGTCATATAGCAATATTGATTTTATTGGGATATGTTCTGCATCCTTGACTTTATAGACTCATATGATGCATCTTCCTGGTTATTCATTAAACACTGTTTGGAGCAGTAAGTGTGTGAGCCTCCTTTTGTGCTTAGGCTTTCACATATAATTTAATCATTGCTCACTACAATACATACTGAGAGCCGTTAGCATTAATTTAGCATTGATGCTTCGCTCCACACGCATCCTTGGAAATCTCAAGTCCCTTACGGTTGAAATTTGATCCAAATCCCCTTTAATTACTTTTAGTGTCCCAGAACTGTTATTTTTGTCGGTTTAGAGACTGATTATTCAGGTCATACATCACCGAGAGCTTTGGCTCAAATACTCCCCATCTCGAGAGTTAACAAATCCTTCTAGCACCTCATTACGTCCCACTACAACCACCCATAGTGCCTGTGGCTTTGCTACAAATGGATGTAGAATAATGCAAGGGTTGTGCTGTTATCAAAGATGGCTGCTTTTTGCATGTTTTATGCAAATCATGACTGAAAACAAAAGCAGGTTCTCCTTTTTTTCATTTTTTTTGTCCCTTCCTCCCTTGTTTGTGTCATTTCTCATTCGTGTTTTGTCTCATTTGTCTCCATCAGCAAATGCCCACCACCCCTGGGTTTGTGGGGTACAACCCATACAGCCATCTGGCCTACAACAACTACAGGCTGGGAGGGAACCCCGGCGGGAACAACAGGGTAATGGTAGGACCGGTGCCAACTAGGGCCCTAGCGACAGCAGAGGGACTAAAAGCACAGACTAGAGGACGCTAAAGCTAACGTATATGGCCTGAATATGTAATCGAGTGAAATGCTTTGCTCTTACACTGTACAGACTCATTTCATAGAGTTGAAGGTGTCTGTTGGGTATCAGAGTCGAGTCTTGGGTAGTTGTGTAGCTCTCAATTAGTAGCTTCCATAATCTTCATGCTTCTGTGAAGCACTCACTCTCTGTCATGTCTGGATGGGAGTGTCTGACGCAGTATGAATTGTAGATTCAGAGTGATTGCTTCTCAGAACTGTTCCCCCTTTCCCCTGTTGGCCATCCTTTCACCTCATCATGCACAAGAGCTGACGGCCGCCTGCTCGCATGGCTTTAGATGCCCGTGCCAAACGCAGTAACTTGGCATGGCTTCTTGGCAAGCTTGAGGCATTTTAGCTGTTGACTGGTTTCATTCAAACCTCTGCAGATGCATTTCAGGCGTAAAAGACAGTGGCTTTGTGTCCAAAAGAGCTTAATGCATGGCCTTGTTGGCATAATGTTAATGTGCTGTATTTGGTTTGCCATTTAGGTACGTCTCCCGCCCCCTTTGCGAAGCGCCTCACACTGTCATTGTTTCTTTCAGTCGTGCTTCCTGTCTCTTTCTCTTCATAGTACTCCATTATGACAGTTCACTGTTTTCTGTGATGACCATGTGTGCCCTTTGTGGTCTCTAACACCCCGCGTGGGCCTCTTTCCCTCTCCCACAGAACTCCTCAGGGATCACTGTTCCTAAGCCGCCCAAACCACCCGACAAGCCGCTGATGCCCTACATGCGGTATAGCCGGAAGGTAAGCAGGAAGGTAAGACACCCACGGTGTCTGCTTTTACTGCTTGTAAATTGAGGAAAGTGCTTCTGCAATCAGCTTGAAGGCTGAGGGGCAGTCAGTGGTCTGATTCCACCCCTTCAGATGGTAGACCCCAACATCACTTCATTGCTTTTTTTCTGTTAAACAAGGCTGAGAAACTGACATTCGTTGCTTCTGATCCACTGAGCAAAGAAGTGTTTTAAAAGACGAACATAAAGAAGTTAGGTTTGTTAATGCTATTTGAATCTGTAGTAGTTCATGTTTTAATATTTTACATTTAAACATTGTTTAGATTCTAAACATGTTTAAGATACCTTTTCTCTCCTGTCCTGCATTCATGCTTTAGTTTTGGACAGAAATATAGGCAAAAATTGGTGCTCTATCTTTTTGGGAAAATGCAACCCTCTCCGCCCAGGAACCCAGGCTGCTCTGTGTCTGCTCTGAACTTACACTTGTATCTTCTTAGGTTTGGGACCAAGTTAAAGCCTCTAATCCTGACCTGAAGCTATGGGAGATTGGGAAGATCATCGGTGGCATGTGGAGGGACCTCACTGACGAGGAAAAACAGGACTATTTAAATGAATACGAAGCAGAGAAGGTTTGTCTTTTTCACTTTTTTTTTTCTCGCTTGGAGCAAGATTCTTGAAGATTCACTAAGCAATTTTCCTCCCCACAGATTGAGTACAATGACTCTTTGAAGGCCTACCACAACTCTCCAGCCTACCTGGCGTACATCAACGCTAAGAACCGTGCGGAAGCTGCTCTAGAAGAAGAGAGCAGGCAGAGACAGTCACGCTTAGACAAGGGCGAGCCCTATATGAGCATCCAACCTGCTGAGGACCCTGATGGTGAGATTAACGTGAAGTCATTTAGATGGCAAGAACATGACAATTTACATAAATGAACAAGCCCCCAACATTGTCTAAAAACGTCACTGAATTTTAAAATTTTCATATATTGTAGCTATTAGGGAAAAAGTAATTGCCAATTGGTTCATTTTGAAACTGTGGCATTTTTAATGAATCCTTTTTAAGTAGAAAGGTGCATCCACACAATTTTGTCCATTGTCCACAGTCGGGCTACCTAAATATATCAGCACCCTGACTGATGGCTTATCTTAAATACTGGGTTCCTGCGGCTCCTTAAAGCGTTCACTTTAGTTTAAAAAAAAAAGTATTCAAATACTTTAAATGGTGTAAGAAACGTCTTAATTATAATTTCAAGAGCTCTTACGTTTAGTGATGGAAAGACAAGATTAGCAATATGGTTTAATGTGACGATTAATGCTATGATTTCATTTGAATAAATATGAGGTGCACGTTCTAAAGTCAAAATGCACATAAATTAATGTCTAAAGGGAACCGACTGTCTTCAGAAAGGTTTTGATGGCGGTTTCATTTCATCTTGCCTGTAATGCCTGATAAAGTACAGCCATTACAGGGAAAACCACTGTACTTCAGCTGTTTCAAAAGCCCCTCTAAATCATGTCATTTTATGGTTAAGATACACTGTAAATAAAGTTCCTTCCTTGATATTTCTGTGTTAAAAATGTTTTTGATGGTCATTTCAACTCCTATCCTACTATCCAATTTTCAAAATGAAAAATAATTTTTTAAATCTGGGCTAGTTCAATTTATTTCAGCTACCAAAATCTGAAGATTGCCTGCCTGAAGGGCTGTACAGTGTACTGTAGCAATCGCGGCTCACTTTCAAACCAAGCAGCTTTCTTTTGGTCATTGTGGCTATTCTCTATAAACAACTTGTCTTCAACCAGTTTAAAGTCTAAATGAGGAGCTCTTTCTCCCTCATGCTAATTTCCGATTGCTTGCTTTTCCTTCTAAAATGACTGGATTCTGCCTATGAACAATAGCTGATCAGCGGTCAATGTATCTGCACTTTGAGTATTAATGGCAGGTGTTTTTATTGTTACCAATTAGTAAAAGCCATATTCTGAAGCTGAGTGTTTCTCAGAGAGATATTGTCAAATAATCTTTTTTACATTCTGAATTACCTACTTTTTTTTTTTACATTTATGTTTAAGGCTATAGATCATTTTTGTAAAGTGTTACTTTCAGCAGATGTCAGGGGTTTAAATAAGACAAAATGTATATATTATGACCATGTGGTAAGTAAACTACCTGGATTGTTCCAGTGAAATAATTGGCATCTAAATCCAGTTTATAATGGTTGAGCCATTCAGATTTTCTTTTACAAGCCTCCTGCTGAGAAGTAATTATCTGAAGAATTATCTTTGGTGCTAAATTTTAAAAGGAAGTTCTGAAACTTGTGCTTTTGAGGAAAAAAAAAAAGCGTTCTCTATTGCTTGCTTTCAATTATGAAATGTCTCTGTAGACTATGATGACGGGTTCTCCATGAAGCATATAGCGGCAGCTCGTTTCCAGAGGAACCACCGGCTCATCAGTGACATCCTGAGCGAGGTTGTGGTGCCTGACGTTCGCTCAGTGGTGACCACTGCTCGCATGCAGGTCCTCAAACGACAAGTCCAATCCCTCATGGTGCACCAGGTATGTTGGACATGTTAAACACACAAAGAAAAACTCAAGACGTGATAGTTTAATTGTTGTGTCTTGATTTCCAAACAGAGGAAACTTGAAGCAGAGCTGCTTCAAATCGAGGACCGACACCAGGAGAAGAAGAGGAGGTTCCTGGAGAGCACAGACTCCTTCAATAACGAGCTCAAACGGGTGTGAAATTCAGTTTGTTCTGTGAACTAATAGCCTTTGTGTTTAGCCTGAGCTCAGTCAGTGAGTGATGTGTGGTTTTTGTTTGTTTAGCTGTGCGGTCTTAAAGTGGAGGTGGACATGGAGAAGCTGGCAGCTGAAATGGCTGCTGCAGAGGAGGCAGCGCGCCGGAGGGCGGAGGAGAGGGAGCGGGAGGCAGCAGAGCAGGTGGAAAGAGCCGCTCAAGAAGAGCAACAGCCTGCCGCCGGCACCCAGGCCAATGCCAACCCTGAACAAACCTCTGCCAGCGAGGCCAAGGATGGAGAAGACAAGCCCACCCCTATGGAGACGGGTCAGACCTGCACCATTATGTTCTCTTACTTTGAATGTTCAACAAAAATGGATAAGATGTTTGGCTGACCTCTGTGTTGTCTGTTCTGTAGAGTCTCTGGCTGAAACTTCTGAAGCATCTCAGGAGGCTGAGCAAGGCCCCCCGGCTGCAGTCGGAGACAAGCCGGCCCAACCTGAGCCTGCAGAGGGCGCTACGGACGAGGGCACCAGTGACAGCACTGCTCCGTCTGAGAGCAGCTCTGGACCCCCAGCAGAACCCCAGGCCTCAGACACCCCTGAAGAGCGGCTGCCCACCCAGCCACAGTAATCCCACCCATGTTCTTCATGTTCATCTACACAGTCTCACTTTGATCTTGTGTAAAGTCATTCCACCTGCAAGTCAGTGTGTGAACAGTGAAAACTGCTCCCAGTCAATGTTGTACAGTGAAATGTTTTGGAAGGACAGCAGAATCTTAATTAGCACTCCACACACACACACACACATACACATCCATTCAGGTACACCCGTTTATTCGATCTAACCCTGATATTACAAGCCCACTTGAGTATTCCTAAAGCTTTATGGCCATTAAAAAGCTGTTTTATTGTAAAGTGGGCAAATGTTGAGGAAAATATAATGCTTGCATCCTGCAGTCACCAGTTGTTTGCGAAAAGCCGAAGTGCAAGGTTTTTTGCTGTTGCTTACCATGTTTTATCTTACTGTGGCACGATTATGTCATGGTATATATTTGTTTTATCTTTTCACAGTTTAGTTGAGTAGTCTGTGGATTGTAGCCCCCCCCACCGCCATGGTACTTAAAGCCATGCTACCACTCATGAATTTCCATCGCAACAGATTGACCACACAGATATAATACATGGACTTTAAGCCTCTGGATTAATGTTTTTGTATTGTTGCAATGTATTCCCTCAATAAAGTGATTTCTATGTCTGTTTTAAACATCTGCCCTTTTTGTGAAGTTTTGTGTTTTGCTAAATTTGCTGCTTAAGCTGTTGTGGTGTTGTTTATTCACATTGTTTCTAGATTCTGTAGAGTGATCAGATGCATTTAAAATAATTCCTAAAAGCTTCATTGGCCAAAAAAAAAAAAATATATATATATATATAATTTTCACCGTTTTTTTTTTTTCTTTTATCCTGACACAAAATGACCAGCTAACATTTATTGGCTAATCATATCAGAAGCACATGTGAAAGTGTGTACTCGTACGAGTCAGGTGAATCACTATGGTTGGGTTATCATAATACATAGTTTGTAAGAGAAGACCGATTGCTATAAAAGAGGGGAAGAAGCACTTCAATCATTGTATATCTTGTTAGCGATGTATGTTTACATCCAAAGAAACGTGCAGCCTTCATCGCGGTGCATCAAAATGGCCTCCCATCCAAGGAATTAGCTACAAAAAATATTGCACCATGAAAGAACCATTTACCAAATCAAGAACCTCAAGGAGAAAGGTTCGACTGCAGTGGAGAAGTGTGTCCAGCAAGTGCCAGGACGTCTCCTCCTGAGGAGTCTGCTACAGAATCGTGTCTCCGGCAGCACAGGGCTTGCTCAGGAATGGCAGCAGGTTGATGTTAAATCATCTGCGCAAATAGTGATGCCAAGACTTTTGGACAACGGCCTGGTGTCAAGAAGGGCAGCAAAGAAGCAACTTCTCTCCAAGAAAAATGCCAAGGAAAGCCTGAAATTCTGCAGGAAGTACAAGGATTGGACAGCAGAAGACTGATGCAAAGTTATTTTTCTGATGAAGCTCCATCCATGTATGGGGTTTTCAACCACAGGGGTGGGCTTTCTTATAATTCTGCACCATGTCACAAATTAAGAGTGATGAAGTGGCTCGAAGATCGTTATATTGAAATTTTGGATCCATGGCCAGGCAGCTCCCTGGATCTTGATCCCAGAGAGAACCTGTGGTCAGTCCTCGAAAGGCAAAAATTGTGATCAACTCTGAGAATTACTTAGGCAAGAATGGCTGGCCATCAGTCAGGATTCGGCCCAGAATCTAATATCCAGCTTACCAGAGTCAACTGCAGAGGTTATGAAGAACAAGGGTCAACACTGTACATATTAGCAATGTTATTATTGCCAATATATATAATTTATATTATATGCAGAGAGTACACAAAAAAAGTATTTGAAAACAAGTACTGTACAGGAAACATAAAATATCTGAATGAACAAATCAGTGCCTTATTCTTTGAAGATTTTTTTTCTTCACGTAACGGAACAGAAATCTCAAGTGCCTTAAAGGATGCGATAAACCTATATTTATCATTTATCATTGTGTGAAGACATTTCCAAAGCAACCATAGGGAAAAGACCTACACTCTCCTTATTTCATTTAACTCCAGGGCACTGCAGAGAGGCAGAGATATGGCACTAAAAATGGCTATGAGACCTTATTAGAAACAATAGCTCTATATCTCAGAGTACTGAATTATCATTAATCTCGGTGTCAGTTTAAGTATAATAATGTGTAGTAAAATTTCTACACTTTTTTTTTATTTATTTATTTATTTTTTTATTCCAAACCTGTATGACTTACTTTCTTCCATGGTACATAAAAGGAAGATATTTTGAAGAACAATTTTGATGATCATTGTAAAAAAAAAAAAAAAAAGATTTGTTTCTTGAAATATCTTATTTTATGCTACGCAACAGATATAAATACATTACGGTTTGGAACATCAGAGGGAGTAAATTACAGTTTTTTTTTTTAAGGGGTCATATGATGCGATTTCAATTTTTTCTTTTTCTTTGAAGTGTTGTTTCATGAAAAAGATCTGTAAAGTTGCAAAGACTAAAGTCTCAAATCCAAAGAGATATTTTTTTTTATCAAAGTTAAGACTCTGCCACGTCTCCCTACAACAGCTCATTTAAATACCCCCCCACATGTCTATGTCACGATGTGGGAAGATTTGCAAAATGCCGCTCCCAATTGTTCGCAAAGAAAGAAGGCATATATTTTATGCTCTCTGTTTCTGCAGGCGCCATTTCGTGGAAAAGCTGTGTGTTTCATTGTAAAAGTGAGACTATTTTGTTGGTTGCAGCAAGCCCGATGGCCGCTCCTTCGTCGAATCCGCCAGCTGTTCCTCCTTTTAGCCGCTGGCTGTTGCTCACTCAAACCGCTGGCCATTCCTCACTTTTTGCAAGGACAGTCTAGTGCTTGATGATTGCAACACGAGATTTGAGCAGTGTAGAGTAGCACTTGTTGTTTGTCATTTGTCCGATCACAAATGCAGACATGGTTTTATGTTTACGCGGCGCGACGCAACACGTAAAAAGACAGTATAAGTCATTATAATCAGTAATTATGTTCCCACTGGATGCAACTACTGCCTCGTTTTAATGTGTTTTATTGTTTTTGTCCTGGGACACGCCATTACAGTTGAGGGGAGTAACATTTCCATCAGACGCTTGAAACATTTGGCCAATCACAACGCACTGGATAGCTGGCCCATCAGAGCACACCTTTCTTTTCAGAGATATGAGCTTTGTAAAAATTGTGCATTTCAGAAAGGCGGGGCATAGAGGTGAAACAATCATGCACATTATGTGGACATTTAACATTTACATTACATTTAACCCAGCTGTTTCCTCCTGCGACAATCGAGCCCTTAACACTAGCATATGAATGAACACATACTTAAATTGAACTTATTTAAATATATTTAATTTAATCATGCGTACTTTAAACTTACACAACTGTGCAAAAGTCTTCGTCACGTTAGTATTTTCACCCAAAAGAATGGTGTTCGGCCAGTTATTTATATATTTTGCTGAAGTGTGTCAGTAGAAAATATCAGTTTACATTTCCAAACATTCATTTTGCCGTTGGCAGACAACTTGTGCATTCAAAATCGCACTAGATTGTTATTAAAATTAATGGCAAACTGATATTTCCTTCTGACACAGCAAAATATACAAATAACTGGCATAAAACCCTTTTTTTGGGGTGAAAATACTAATGTGCCTAAGACTTTAGCACAGTACTGTACTTTACAAACGACATTGTTGCTACTTTATAAAGAATGAGCCTACAGTAATTTACAGAACTGATTAAAGACAGTGACAGACAGCACTTACTTTAACTAAATATCAGAGAGATTGACAGAGATACAGTAGAAACATTATGTGTGGTTTTGTATTAAATAATGACCCAGATTGTGAAATACATTTATTAGACTTAGAGTGAGGGAAGCACAACTTGGGAAATGAGAGCACCTTAGGTGAATCTGTAATGTTCTTTAATGTTAACCATAGTTTTTTTTTTTTTTTTTTTTTTGTGGCTCTTTTTTTTTAAGTACCGTATTTTCCAGACTATAAGTCGCACTTTTTTCATAGTTTATCTGGTCCTGCGACTTATAGTCAGGTGTGACTTATTTATCAAAATTTATTTAACATGAACCAAGAGAAACATTACCGTCTCCAGCCGCCAGAGGGCAGAGATGCTGCTCAGTTCTCCTGTAGTCTACACTGAAAACATAGAGCGCCCTCTCGTGGCTGGAGACGGTAATGTTTTCTCTTGGTTTTCTTTGGGTCTAAATAAATGTGATTTATAGTCGAGAGCAACTTATATATTTTTTTTTTCCTCGTCATGACGTATTTTTGGACTGATGCGACTTATACTTAGGTGCGACTTATAGTCAGAAAAATATGGTATCGGTTCAGGCACCGGTACCATTTTAAAAATATCTAAATGGCACCGGACCCTACTTAAAAGTTATTATTTCTCACTGGCTCATTCACCAAATGGATGCTTTCTCTTTTTCCTCCACAAATTAAGCTACTGTTGGTAGTTCGGTAGCGAGACGTTTTAATAAATTAGCGTTTGCGATTGACAACGTGATTGACAATGTTGTGATAAGTAGGCTATACCAACTTTGTAACTCCTTACCACCCAACACTGGACATATGGACACCCATACAGGAAGCTATCAATCAAGAAGGTATCAGGGTTATTTTTCATTTTTATTTTTTCACTTGGATTAATCATTCATTTTGACAGCACTAATGTTTATTGTAAATAGGAAAACCATACAGTCTGCCCTAGGTACACCAATGTTGTCTATTGCCCTCGCAGATTCCTGCAGTTTGGATGTACATTTACATTACATTAATTGTTATTAATGACATGCCTCTGAAGTCTGACTTTTTGCATCATTACAATGCTAGGCAACTAGTCATCCTATCTCTAGTTCTTTAATGTATTTGCATTGTACTAAATTGCGTTCATTTTCAATGGGCATATATCCGGCTGAAACAGGTAGCCTAGTGCATCCCAAATTTTTCAACCTGAACATTTTAATATATCATTATAGTCATTATGGCACTATGGCCTTTAGAAAAACGTTTTTTTGAGGAGGTGGTACGGCCTAAGCTTTTGTTCTTAATGGAATTTTTAAACCAATACTTTTACACTTTTACTTGAGTAAAAAGCTTGTGTTTATACTTCAACCTCTACAAAAGTCTTTTTAAACCCTAGTATCTATACTTCTACAATGAATGTGAATACGTATGACACCAGTGGTTGGATCTCTGTCCATCTCACATGCTGCAGTGCATTTAACGGTTTCCTCTGACTCCTTTAACACAGGAAAAGACAGTGTTGTCAACCAAGAGAAAATATAGGCCTGTTTAACATGATCTTCACAACAGCTCTGGAAGCAAAAATAAGCAAATTCATCTGCAGCAAAGATGAATTTTTGCTGCATCGTTTTAAAGAATAAAAAGCATATCCAAAGTACATTTACAAGAGAATGTGAAGATGGTGTTAAAGGGATAGTTGACTAAAATTAATAAAAATTATTTCATAATTTACACATTATCATCATGTCATTACAAACTCAATCAACTCCTTTCTTTCAAGGAACACATTTGGGACAATCTGCTATAAATATCTCATTTTATGTTCCACAGCTGAAAGTAAGTCACCCAGGCTTCAAAAGACATGGTTAGTATCTGGGTGAACTATTTCTGCAGTGTTGTAAAAGCCATAACCCACCAAATACTTATTTTTTACATAGTGAAAAGGTTGTGATAACGTTATTATCTGACATATTTAATATGACAAATGCCGGTTTCTTTTTATTTTATTATAAATACGTTTTACACCATGTTGCTGAAACGTAGCCTATTTATAACGTATTTATCACATTACCATCTCTCCTTGCAACCTTTTAGCCTACTTGCCACGTTCTAGGTATTTCATTTGCTTCCATGTTTTCTTTTAATCAAAATGAAATGAAAATACCAATGGTAGCTGTTAGAAAGTTGTTAAAAAAATTCAAAATAAATAACAATAAATATCACATTTGTCTACTACTACACAAAAAAAAAAAAAAACTAGACCAAACTGTACAGATCTCATTAATAAAAAAAACTAAACATTTCTGTAAAATGTAAAGTATTTCATTTTAACTAGTTACAAATCATTTTATCGCAATTATAATAATAATTCTATTGCAATCTAATTAATTATTATTATTTATTTTTTTTTTTTTTTTTTTTTTTTTTTTGCAATCTTATTATTTGCACTGCTTGTTTCATTAGTGAATGAATCCGTGGTTTTGAACGAATCGACTGAGCTAATGATTCAGTGAGACTGAATGGCTCACTCTTTAAACCAGCGATTAGCCTCCACCTACTGGCTATTTTAGTTTATATTTAGAGTACTATATTATAATATATTTGTGTTTTTGTATGTTGAATCTAAATATTTCTAAATATTTAATAGTCGTAATTTTTGTTATTTTTGGACCAAAATGTATTTTTGATGCTTCAACAAATTCTAACTGATCCTCTGATGTCACACGGCCTACTCTGATGATGTTTTATTATCTTTCTGGACATGGACAGTATACCGTTCACACAGTTTCAATGGAGGGACAGAAAGCTCTCGGACTAAATCTAAAATATCTTAAACTGTGTTGCGAAGGTGAACGGAGGTCTTACGGGTTTGGAACGACATGAGGGTGAGTTATTAATGACATAATTTTCATTTTTGGATGAACTAACACTTTAAGCTACATTTTTGTTGTTGTTGCAATGTCTATTCAGTGTTTTAATTTAAAACAATAATGACTTCAGTGTACCATTGGCACACGATGTACCAATTATTAAATCTAATTCATTTGAGATTAATTGAGATTAATCCGATTGCACATTGTGTAATTAATTGGATTAAAACATTTTGAAAACATTAAAAATACATAATAAAATAATGCTGGTCTTGTTTTTATTATAAAATTCACAATTCATCATCGAAACAGTCAATTACCGATACAATCGATAGCAGCATCCCTGATGTGCAGCAGTTCAGCAACAAGCAAGAATCACACGATATGATCAACAGGTATATATGACAGCATCTGCACAAGAAGTCGAAGCTCCCTTCTGAGGGTTTTACAGTAGTCTCTCTTGGTAAGTGCATGGTGCACTCTTAGCCGCTGGTTGTCCTTGCCTCCTACTTGTCAGTGCGTCACAGAACAGGAAAGAAATAACTGCTGAAAAGAGTCAGCTGGGGCATAACACAAAAATTTATGTAACAAAGCTTAGACGTCAATTTATGTGAGCAGTCGCTGAAATAACTTGGCTCCCTGTGCAGCTTCAGACTTTGGGGACATCAGAGAACCTGTGGCCTGCTGCATCAAAACCCCTTAAGAAAATGCTTTGAGACAACTGTAACTGTTTCATCATTAATGGGTTTTTTATCTTGAGGGTTTGTTCACAACATTGTACTACATATTAGGTAATGACAGATTTGCTTTAAGAGCCATTTTCATGCATATAGTCCGATTTAACCACATATTCAGGATTCTGATGAACAAAAATATATAAGAATCAGCCGTTGAAAACCACATATTGTCTGTAGTGTTTCCACCCCTGTATAACATAATTATTCTTTCTTATTTTACCACATTTTATCATTTGACATATGTAATTAAATACAGGCTAATTAAATGTAGGAATGATTTCCTAATTATCTTGATATGGTCTAATCAGTCCTCAGGTATGAATATGCAGTGCTTAAATTAATTAAATATTGAAGGTGCACTCTGTAATTTCTATTTTTAACTGATTCATATTCATCCCAAATTTAACAGTGGTTGTGAACTGACATCTATCAACACGAAGCTGTTTTACTTTTTTTATTTATTTATTATTTTTCAAATTAAATCTTAGAAACATTTGTGTTCGTTCAGTACAGCTGGTCATGTGATGTCAACATGTTAGTGCCCATGAGGGGGCGACCGGCTCCATGCAGAATAAATCGCTTTTTCAAGACTTTTGGCTGTAAATGATTATAATAATATTTCTGTAAAAAGCTATTTCTTATAGTATGAAAAAACTATTTAGAATATATATATATATATATATACACCCAGTGCACATTTAAGTTTCATCATTTAGAGTAGGTGTTCTAATTCTTGTACATTATCAGTATCAAAATTATTGACACTTTTCTTGAAGTATACATTTTCATGAGCCTCGCGTTTCATTACCTATTCATAAGTGTTTCCCATTGTCTCATTCTCATTATGCTGGTAAGGTTTTTCATGTAAATGTGAGAGAGGTTTGATAGAATCTCAATCAATTAGCTCCGCTTGCCAAATGTAAATACGTGGGAGGGTGGGAGGAGTCTTGTAACAGCGCGTCAGTGTATGTGTGCGTGTACCGGTGCGTAAGGAGGGAAGCAAAGCATCGCGCCAGAGTTCATCGCAGTCTGGAGCTTTGCATTACATGTTCGCACTCCGCACAACTCACTCCAGTGTACAGGCTCGCGCAAACTTTCCCCTTGTTGAGAATGGCAGAGCAATCGAACAGCGATGGAGAGGAGAGCAGCGCACCCATGAGGGGCTTCGCCCGACAAGGTGCCCTGAGACAGAAAAACGTTCACGAAGTTAAGGACCACAAGTTTATCGCTCGCTTCTTCAAGCAGCCTACTTTCTGCAGCCACTGCACGGACTTTATCTGGTAAGAGAGTTTGTGCGCTCTAGGTTAATTCCCCACTGAAGTGTATGGCAGGCTGTTTTAACATTCATTCATTAAAACTAAGTATTATTCTGTTGCTAGTTGTTATTTTTTTATTGCTCGGAAATAATCCAGTAGTAACCAGTAGCCTTCAAATTTACATGCAACTTTTTTTTAGAAATGCGTGTACGTATTAAACAGATACTTTTAGAGCTCTTTTCATTAGTTACTAGTAACAAATCTGGTGCTTTATATCCCTTTTGCTATAACATTTTCTTTTTATTAATAGAGAGATGCTAGTATCCTTAAATGTGGCACTAGTATATGTATTAAAATGTATTCTTATAGGCAATGACTTGCCAGGACTGCTTGTATGCTGTTAATTTAAATGTCTTATTATTAATTGACTTTGAAACTTTTCTAGTAAAAATGCAATGGAAAATACACTTTTGTCTAATAAATGAATAATACAAAAAAATAGGCACAGTAAAATAAAAACAGATTCTAGTTAATTTAAGGAATAAATGTTAAAATAGCTTTCCATAGATATGTACTTGTTACTGTTGGAGATCAAGTGTGCACTGTATCAAGACCTAATGTGCTGTCTATCTAGACAGCATCATATGTAGACTCGGCTGACTCTAAACAAGCCTAGAATGGCCAAAATGCTTTTGGTAGGAGCTCACTTGGTTTCGAGCCACTGCTTTATTGATTTCCCAAAGTAAAGTATGTAAAGTAAAAATGTTCAATTAAATGTAAAAATATGAATGAAAAATGTAGTTGCAAGACAATACAAGAAATAAGAAATGAGTCATACTACATGAGGCAACAGCCAAACCACAAAGTGATGTAGTTCAAGTCTAAATGTTTAAAAACTATGGTTTTATATTTTTTTCAATGAACCCTTGTTTTTTTTTCTTTCAGGGGTTTTGGGAAACAAGGATTTCAGTGTCAAGGTAGGAATTTATTCATTAAAGATTTTGAAAGATCTTTGAAAGTGTAAAGTACCTTTGGTTGTATTTGTAAGTGTCTTGCAGCAACAGTAAATCCTTTTCCAGGACTATCGGTATTGTATATTTGACGTGTATCAGAGCTTTTTTGTTGTGATGGTGTTACTGGAGGACACGCTGACAGTGTTTAGAGTCTTGCATGAACTTATAAGTTCCATTCTGAAGGATGCCTTGAGTTTTCCAGAGGTTTCCACCAGTGTGATTTTCTTGAGAATCTCACAATGGTGCCTCAAGTATATTTCATTTTTATAGAGTAGATATTATGGTATTATACAAAGCATCTTGACAGTAAAATGGAAATTACTTTAGAAGGTTTAATAACCCAGAAATTTTCACACTGGAAAAATAGATGATCCTGCAGATATTCTTATTAGGCAATCTTCAATATGTACATATCTCATTTAAATTAGATTTTCTAATCATTTTGACAACAGAAATCTGATTCTACATGCCCACTTGTTCAGATTTGAAGCATATGATATCCTGATTGCAGATGTTCATGCCTCCCATTTGTCTCATGAATATAATTATCAAATTTCTGCATGACGGCTTTCACATTGGAGTACGAACACGTTAGGCATTTCTCATATGAAATCATGGTGAAAATACAAAGAGGCCATCCGGATAGCTTTTTTCAAACTCCTGCACGAGCAGTATGAATTGGAAGTGTGACGTTTTGGCACATTTTCTAACATTGCAATTTGTACCTGTAGACCTGTGGCTAGCTGTGTTCTTCACTGTATGAGGCTAAATTACCCTGGGAAAGTAATTTTAATTCCTGCTTCACTCTTACGCACTAAAGGCACTGGATGTTCTTTAAGGTGACTGCAATTACAGGTCACGGTAGGTCAATAACAGCTTGCACTTTTCGTTTTTCACCGCAGTTTTCAGCTCTTGTTCTAATTACAGATGCACAGTTGAGTGTATGATGACTTTACCCACTGCTCAATCTTTCTCCTCTCTCCCTCTGTTCCTAGTTTTTTTTTTTCTCTCAGACATGCTCTTTATCTATTCACATCTTCTCTAAACCAGTTGAAATCCTCTATTGATTTGCAAGAACAGCCCTGACTGTATCTGGAATACTGGACCCAATAGGAGCTGAGGGAGAAAGTGAATGTTTCTGCAAGGCAATGCTCAGACATGCTGAAACCTGAGGTTCTCTGCTGGAGAGCAAAGCTGTCTGTGCCTCCTGAAGATTATGCCTAGAAGAGTAAAGCTCTGTTAGAACAGTGTGGGAACTATACATCTTGTTCATAATTAGTTTATTGTAGCCTCCTTTTGATGTGTATTGTGAAAGAATACTGCACTAAATGTTTATGCTATTTTTGTCTTTTTTTTCATCTCGGCAGTTCCATTCACTTTAGTTGAATAGTAGAGAGCTTTGGGTGAAGTGTTCCTATAAGGGAGCTTTCATACCTAGCTTGGTGCAGGTGTTTGTTTCGGAAACTGATGTCTGATGTTTTTTCCCTTTGTTCAGTTTGTTTTGGCATATGTGAATATGTCAGTTGCACTTAGATTTAGATTAGACAGATATTTTACTTTTCCAAGGATGGTTTCTGTAACATTCCGAAATATTCAGTAATATTCTAGTTCATTGTTCCTCAACACTGCTCCTGAAGACCCACAGTCCTGCAAAGTTCACCTGGCCTGTGACTTTTCAAGGTCCTGAAGACCTTGATTTGCTGGTTCAGGTGTGTTTGATTAGGTTTGGAGCTGAATTCTGCAGGACATTGAGTCCCCTGGAAGAGGGTTGAAGACCTATGTTCTAGTGCTTTCTGGAACATTCCAGAACATTGTGACTAATCATAAAGACCAAAATACACTTCTGAAGTTTTGGACGACTCTCAACATGAGGATAGGAGAGGTGTCAGTGAAAAAATGGGAATAACTCATCTGAAAAAGTAACAGATATTTTAACATAAATATAACAGTAAGAAGTTACTTTACTAGTTACTTTAAAGAAGAAATCTGATTATGTAACTCGCGTTACTTTTATTGCGTTACCCCCAACACTGAATATTTACAGCTCCTGGGTCACCATGACTCGAGATGTGTTACCCTGGACCACAAAACTTTAGACTTATTTCTAGCATTAGCCAAAAAAATGTTGTATGGGTAAAAATTATAGATTTTTCTTTTATGCCAAAATCATTAAGATATTAAGTAAAGATCATGTTCAATGAAGATATCGAGTAAATTTCTTACTGTAAATATATTGACATTTATATGTATTGCAATTTTTTAGTAATATGCATTGCTAAGAATGAATTTGGACAAATTCAAAGGTGATTTTCTCAGTAATTTCGAAAAATTTACACTTAAGACTAGGGATGCACGATAATATCGGCACAATATCGGTATCGGCCGATAAAAGCTCAAAATGACCATTATCGGTATCGGCCGATATGAATATTTCTGCCGATGAGCCAAACCGATATTCTCCAAGTGAAATAATTGACCTGTTTTTCAGATGTGAATGTCAGTCTACATTTGTAAAATAATACATTTATGGTAGAATCAGTACAGAAGAGATACATGGATTTCTCTTCAGTAAAATTAAAGTTTAAATATATCAGTATATATTTGTATATATATCGATATCGGTATCGGCATCGGCCAAAATTATTTTGAAAATATCGGCATATCGAATATCGGCCAAAATCCAATATCGTGCATCCCTACTTAAGACTGGTTTTGTTGTCCAGGGTCACATATAAGGTGTGGACATTGAATGTGGGGCTATTGCGAATTCTCTGGTGCAAAATTTTCATCCAATTGCATGGATTTCTTTTCTAATTTTCCCCATGAAAAATGTCATTGCGTAGCCTACATCAAAGGAAATAATAAATTATTTTGCATTCAAGACTTTTTAATGTAACAGTGACTCCATCTGCTATTAAGAACAAATAACAAGCTGTTCGCTCACTGGCAATTTTTGTGTGCATTCAAAAAAACAAAAGAGACTATGAGGAAGGTTTACATATTCCTATGGAATACAGGCAAGGCTGTGATCTGGTTCTTGCTTAATCATGTGGAAAACTGTGAGTAAATAATAAAAGAGGATTTCCTCTTGCTGTCAGCTTGATGGTGAGCCAGCTGCTTAGGAGAGCCTCTTTTGCCTCCTCAGTCTTAATTGCAAAATTACAAGTTTGAGGAAAGAGCTGGATGGAGCTGAGAAAGAGAAAGAGAGGAACAGACAGATGAAGAAGTGCATACATAATGATAAGGGAGCAACAGGGTCAGCAGAAAAAGTGAGAAATCAATAAGTGTTAGAATTTTTTGTTGAATGACAATATTTAAGAGTGAAGGATTGAAGTCATCATTAATGTACACTCGTTTCTGCGATTGAATGCCTGTTTAACCAAAAAAGTAAATTGATATAAAATATTGGTTTTTGGTTTAAAACTATTATGTGAGAAGAAAGACAGTAGTGATATGTGTGATGATTGATATGATATTATAGTTTTAGCGATTGACCAATCACTTACAGAGACTTACAGAAAGTCTCTTTAACAGCAGTTATCATTATTTGTACACCTAACACCTTTCAAAATCACCCTGATGATTTCACTTGTATGTCTCCAACCACTCACCTTCTGTCTAAATGCCCTTGTAAATCAAAGCAGACTGTGATTGCATTTATATATTTGTGATGCAGGGGGTGTCTCACACCTCGCTATGTTCGGTGGAAAGGCAGAACATAACCACATCTGAAGGTGTAGGTCTTTAAAGCCTCTATAAATAGCATAAGTGTTCCATGAAGCAGTGCTTAAATAAGGTTTGGGGGGGGGGGGTATGTGTGGGTGTTCAGGGAGATCAGTAGTTTATGAAAACGCATAGAAGAACCTCAATCATTAAAGAACATGGCATCAGTTCATATACGTCATCACCCTGTTCTTGCAAGAATAATTTATGTGTTTGCTCCATTTTAGCAGCTTTGGAATGGCATGTTTTAGACCGTAGCCTCATTTTGATGGGGGAAAAATATAAATGATCAATAGTGACACAAGGCACTGCTGTGCTCTACTGTAGAGATGAGTGAAGCTGTGTGTATCAGCCACGAGTAAGATTTTATTGCTGTGAGGTTTCTAAGAAGAGTTAGTTTTTAGTAATTTACAATTGAAATATCAACTATATGGGACAAATTAGAAAATTGTTGACAATCAGTAAGAGTACAGCTATATACAATATAGTTAGCATATTTTACGTTTTAGAAAATTTTTGATGAGATATGTTTGTTTTCTTATTAAAATGTTTGACCTTTAATTGCAGACTTTGATATCGTAGCAATTCTCAGTACAATTTGAAACACTGAGATCTTTTCTGAGACTCTAGACTAGAGGATGCTCATTAGAGACTGCTGTTTTCCTTCAGGAGAAAAATGTGAGAGGCAGACATCTCCATTTGCCCTCTGTGATATCACATTAAGTACATTTACAATGCACTTTTAAAGTTTGATTTTAGTCAGAATAGATTTCAGAATAAAACAATAAGTCAAGTGTCAATAAACTAGTGGTGGGCCGTTATCGGCGTTAACGTGCTGCGTTAACGCCAGACTCTTATCGGTTGATAAAGAAAAATATCGCCGTTAATCTGTTTTCAAAGTTGGGTTGGGAGCTGGGTCTATACTAAGCAAGCTATGATGACTTTCAGCTTGATATTTTATATAACCGACTGGCTGAGGCCAGCCTAACGGACAGCGACACTGAACCGAGCTCTCTTCTGCACTGGAACGAACAAAAACAAATCGCAGTTTGAAACAAACAACAAGATGTGAAAGAGCCCGATTCAGTACTCGCTGTGTTCAGGGCTCACGCAGAGAAAGGCGACTCGAGAAGCAAAAAATAAACATTTTCAAGTGTTTTGATCAAAACACTTGAACATCGAATTTGCTTATTTTTGCTCTAGTGTCGACAAATACATACGAAATATGTCAAAATATCCACCTTGGAAATTATGCTCGAAAAAACTGTCATTTATTTCTTAAGTGAAAGTAAACAGTTGAGGAAAAATGGGATGTGTATTATATTGGATGCGTTCATCGTCTCTTAAAGTGAGCTGCTGGCTGCTGTAATGTTAATCCAAGAAAATGAAAATCACTCACTGCTCTTGACTACTTTGTAGTTTTAACAGTCAAACCAAAAATTATTCAGACACCAGATATATTTTTTGATCTATATAGCAAAACTGTAATAACGTGAGAAATGTTGAAGGTGTCTGAATAAATGTAGGTTTCATTGTATATTTAATTTTTACATTGAAGACTATCCAGTGCTTTTTTACATTTAATTATTTAGTTTCTGTACCTTGACACCTACAAACTTGAAAAAATCTTAAACATTGCGTAAAAAGCACAAATAAATAAAAATAAACGAACATACAAATTAAACAATTTCAAACAGGGCCCACTGGTAAAAACTTCACCGGGTCCCCGCTTGTGCAATGTGGAATTAGTTTACAGCTTTTTCAAGCAGTTTGTGATGCATTTTGGAAACAGGAGATGTACATTTCCAATGCACCATCTAGCTTGATAAACCCCTTCTAAAAGACTTTTATTTGGGTAACACACATATTCTGAATGCCGTCAGCAGAATTTGAATGAGCCATTTTAATCTAGATCAATCTAGATTAATTTCAAGATCACAGTGAGATTAATCTAGATTTTAAAAAATAATCTATGCCCACCTCTTTTTTTTTTAATAAGTGTAATGTAAATAGTACCACTGAAATCGCATTGGTCGTGTAGAAACCAGTGCAATTTACCACAGCGTTGTACACTTGCAGAAGTGATTTGTGACCTATTTAATCCTTCAGATATTAAATTTCCACAGCACTATTTGATTATTCAAACTATATTTGTGTATTTAATCGTTCAAATATTTTATGTTCTTAACCATATTCAGAGGCCTCATGACTCCTGGTGGATTGGTTTTCTGGAGAAGGATTCATAAGAATTTTTCAGTTCAATTCACGTTTATTTGTACAGTGATTTTCGTCAAACAAGTCATTGCAAAGCAGCTTCACAGAAAAGTTTCTATGTTACATTTAGGAATAGTTGATCAGTTTGTCAATGTGATGCCCATATGGCAGAAATGTATAGTAAAAATCATGCAGTTAGTTAATGGCGTATTCAAACAAACGTTGAACAATATTAACAGTAGGTCTGTCAAATCATCATAATTCGAATTATATTCAAATTTAAAATGCACAATTTCAGTTAGGGTGAAGAAAAGCTTTTTGATTCTCTCCTGAGGCCACAAGATGGCGAATCGAGCAAAATATTACTAATGCACATTTTTTAAAAACATAAAAATACATAATTTTAAAAATAATGTTTTAAAATAATAAACCAATTACAATTAATTAAGTTGCTTAAACAACTATAAACAAAACAGCGTCATGTATTTAAAAACTTGAGATGTAGTGGGATGGGGAACAAAAAAAACCCACCATAAAGTCTCGAGATATTTATTATAGAAAAAGTTTAAATTACATTAATTTAACATGGCTTTCTAAACATGCGGCTCTCTTGTGCGAGACGCGAGTCAAGATCTTCTCCACATTGATGTTCTCTTTTTTTCTTGTGGCTTCAACTGGATAGGCTAACAAAAACCTTATAATGCAATGACACTTAAATCGTCATCGCATCTCGTGCACCACTGATAAAGTATACTGCGGCTGTCCGCACACCATCCGCATTATGTCATTTATTTCACGTGCGCAAATACAAGGTGAATGTGTCGAGCTCGTCCGCCTCTGAAAGTTGTGTGGACGCGGCAAAAATTTCGAATGTGGATTTTTATTTGAAATTCAACGAATATTCGAAATTCAAAAAAAAAATTTTGGCCAGCACTAATTTAACAGCAAAGATTATATGTTGCGATCACAGTTTGGAAGACAAATGTAAAAAAGCTCTACCTCCTTTAGTGGACTTTGCTGTGATGGATACTACCAAAAGTCCAGAGGTTTGAGACCTTAAGGAGTGTGATGGATTGTAGCATGATAGAAAACTAGTTAGGCATGCAGGAGCTAAACCATTTATGGCCTTATAAGAAGTAATATTTTGTAACTGATACAGAACTTAATATGTAGCCAGTGTAGAGATTGTTACAAACTGGGGTAATATGATCATATTTTCTTGACCTGGTAAGGACTATAGCAGCTGCATTTTAGACTACCTGTAGCTTGTTTGTTGAAGATACAGGACAACCACCTAGCAGTGCATGCATTACAATAGTCCAGTGTTGAGGTCATGAATGAATGAACTCTTGTTAGCTTAGATAAATTAGAAGCTTCATCTGGTTTTGTTGAAATGTATAGTTGAGTATCATCAGCATAACAATGGAAACTAACCCCAAATTTTCTCACAATATTAACAAGGGGCAACATGTATATATAAAATAGCTGCAGGCCTAAGACAGATCCTTGTGGCACTCCAAACTTTATTGACATTAGTTGACATGATTCCACGTTTAAGTAAACAATGTGGTAACAGTCCGACAAGTAGGATCTAAGCCACTGATGCATGAAGCAGGGCATTTGTAATTTTAACAAGTGCAGTTTCTGTGCAATGATGAGGTCTGAAACATGACTGAAATTGTTCATAGATTTTTCAGGAAGGACTAAAGAACTTTTTATAAAATTTTAGACATAAGAAGATTTGAAATGCGTTTGTTTTTTGCCAGTTTACTAGGATCTGGTTGTGGTTTCTTAATGAGATGTTTTTTTAAACTATTTAAAAAATGTTTTAATTTTTACCCAAAAACATTATTCTGAGCTTTTTAGTTTCACTACATGACTTCTTCTTAAGAATGCTTAATATGCTTCTGTTCATACATATTTTGGTTACACACTGGACTGACAACCACATTCAATAACTAAACTGACTCTCTTCAGTTTTTAGGACATACACCTGCATTTTGAGAATCAACTGATTCTTGCTTGGGTCCCAGATTGGAAAATAATAATTTACATCAAAGGACCAATTGAAATTCATATCTGTTAGTAGGTACAAGTCAACACTGACTGTGTGAATGTGGTCCAGTCACTATCACAATCTGTTCTTTTATCATCAACTCAAATAGAAATTAATCAAATAGAAATTCATTTAGCAGACGATTTTATCCAAAGCGACTTACAGTTCTATCAGGCTATCAATTTTTACCTATCATATAAATAGAAATAAAAATAATAATAATATTCCCCAGAAGTCTTATTGTAGCAATGATCTAATTTCGTTTGGAATCCATTTGTGTTAGAAGTTTGATCTGAATAGTCAATAGGTGATTGGTGATGTTTCAACCAGCTAATGAATGTTGAGAGCCAATTATACATGGATAGAAGAGCCCTACAAGGGCCATCTGCTCAGCTTATGGGACCTAATAAAAAGGTCTGCCGAGAGCCACATTGCAGGAAGAGAATGTGTGAAATAATGCAATAAGGACATTCAACTGCCTGTAAAAGGGCCTCCATGTTAAGCAAGTACATTTGAAACTCAATTTAGTCCTGAATGCTGTTAGCCTCTCCCAGTGCTTTCAACAAGATTAGATCATGGCGGTGTTTTCCAAGCCACCCGAGGGAGGGTTCCTGCTCTATTGACACTTCAAGATTGTTTACTGCAGAACAGGATCCTTTTGTTTAGAATAAACATGTCTGACCTTTGTGACTCCAGTGTCCTCAAGGACAAGATGCATGAGGCTTGATATTCCCTTCTGCTGGACCTTATTCACTCTATCCCCTAAATTAAAACTTCAGTCCTTTCAATATTTATGCCATTGTCAGTTTTCAGTGTCGATGGCCTGAAAATACTCAAGCTAAATGAGATGGTTTCTAGAAGAGTTTTGACCTTCACCCCATGAGCTGGCAGTTCAGGTGCTCTTTGTTTGATGATAGCCAGCACTGAATTTGATGTGTGTCTGCTGGTTGAAGCATCTGTTGGAAGTTGGAAAAAGGGTTAGGAAGACAGGAGAGGCAGCCACCAACTGAGCATCTGAAACTGGCTGGCTGGGGGTCCTGTGGGGACCATCTTGTTTTAGTTGGCCTTACTTTTAAATGGGCAATAACAAGAGAGATCTCACTCCATCAGTGAGCTGCAGTTAGATAGACACTTCAAGGACTCAAAGTGTTTAATGGTGCTTGCTAAGAGAAAGTGACGTTTAGCCAAGTATCATGTCCCATACTGAGTAGGACTGGTGCCCAGGGAGCAGGGGGTGAACACTAGTCATTTACTCCCACCTGCAATCCCTACTCAGACTTTAGGTTACAAGTCTGACTCTAACCATTAGGCCATGGCTTGCTAAGGCACCTAAATGATACTTCAAATCATGTGGCCTGTGGCATAGCTGAGAAATTCGTAAAGACTCTTTTGACGTGGACCAGCAATCCTGGCGTATTGCAAGTGAATTTGAGAATAAAGACTATTTTAAAGAATTTGTATATGTTAATTGCTCTTGGTCTTATTTTAGCAGTTTTTTCTAGCCTCTTATGCAGTAAGATTTTTATGTTATGCTGAATTCAACTGAAAGTTAACATCGTTTAAATGGGCAGAAGAAACTCACTCTGCTTTATATAGATCATAGTAGGAGCGGTGTTAGGACTACTTTAGTTCATCATCTGTTTTTATGTAAACAGTCTCTGCTTTTTCCATCTTGGTCGCCCACATCTGTGAGAACTTAAGAGAATTTGAAGGGGATCTGTAAATCTGAGATATCAACATTTACCTGCAATGTATGTCAACTACCTAGGCCTCCACTTAACTGTGCTAGTTCTTTGAGTGCGGGATCCTGTCACAAATCTATCAACATGTCGAATTCCTCCTTGTATCCCTGTGTTTGGGTTCTCAGCGTTATCATGATGTCTGACAATGATTCAAAGACCACAGTCTGAGAGTGCTGTCAGTACAGAGAACACAAGAGTGCAGCCCTTTCTCCAGGAAAAACCAACCCGAGCTGCGCTGTCCAAATATCAACCTTGCTGACAACTTCCACATACTAAGTAGTTCTGCCATGCTTTTAGACTGGACATTTCTTCTTTCCAATAGTCTACATAGTTCACCCTAAAATAAAAATTCTGTGATCTGTCATTTTTTTTAATGCCTTGTGAGTCATGACATTATCTAAAAAGCAGAGTGGCAATATTATCAAATAAAAGATACCAAAAACCTTTTCAAGGGAGGTAATTTCACTTGGTGGCCATATTTGCAACTCCTCCAGACAGCTATTTCAGGCATGAAAGACCAACTCCTGTTTACTTGAATGGGGAAATACTGAAATAATATATTTCAAATCACCAACAAAATCTGACATGAACCGTTTCATAAATGTTGTTTCTCATGTTCAACAGCGTTAAAAAGCATGTATTTCAGGTTGCCCCTGCCAAGTCGCATATTATGCGATCTGTTTTTATTGGAAACAGATCCTAGGTAGTGATGCAATACCAGTTCCAGTTTGGCTCTTTTATTTAGGAGGCGGGACTTCTGCCATATTGTACATAGCACTTTCTCCCATTCATAGTAATATGAATGAGCTGTCTTATATACAGCCTTAGTGTTTGCTAAACTTAAATGAAATTGCCAAAACATATACTGAAGCAGTTGAAAATAGAAAGCGTGTGTTTTTCTTTAACAGTCTGTCAATTTGTCCTGGTTACAGGGTGATCCTGGTAATCTAAAATTGGCTAAATATTCCGAGATTAATTGGACTGGCCAATACAACTGCTATATTACTGCTATATAACTATAAAAATACTTGTAGCTTGTGTAAGGAACAGACTAACGCACACTAATATAAAAATATGCTGATATTATATTACAATAAATATTCCATTAAGTCATGGCTGATAATAAAAGTTTATACTATTTTGTCTAAAAAATAAATCCAATTACTACAAGCAAGTTCAGTTAACATCACTTAATAATGTTAATTATGAAAAAAATAATATATATTTTTGAGCTATGCTAAAGATTTACTAGTGTTATTAAATAATCAGTGTTTTTAAAGATTTAAAGTGACCATTAGATGAGGAGGCACTTTTAAATGTAAAAACTAGAGTAAGTAAACTAGAGCAATTAAATATCCATTAGAGACTTGTACTGATTAATTAACAATCTCTAATATCTGCCAATAAACTTTAAACAGGAAAAAAACATTTTTTTTTTGAGGGGTAGAAGCGTAGTCTATCTAATTGACTGTACCCTAGTTTAACTATGTGTTCAGCTGAAAAATAAAAACTTTAATCAAGTACCTTTATACAGTATGTTGTAAGGACTGTCTATCTTTCATAGCCTCTGCATTAAATTCAATATAGCCTATAACCGAAAAGCTACAGATATATTGTGCATCCCTAGAACAGACCCTCTCAAATGATTGTTGACATGAGAAGTATCAGAAATGTAGCACACTAAACCCGCTTACAGGAAGAAGAAATGTTCAAAAACATGAATGAGATTGGAGAACTAGGGCTCTGACAGAATTTCGTTTTGGGGTGAAGTGTCTCTTTTAAGATCATTTTTAGCTTCAGACTGAAATATTCACAGATGGTCCAGCTGTGAGTGGAGGCCGAATCAGTGCTGCTGAGCTGCACAGGGTGAAGTGAGAGAGGCGAATCTGCAGGTGTTTAGGTATTAAAGTGAAGTCAGGTTCACCACTGGGAACACTGTCAGTCGCATATTAAAAAATGGGCAATCTCAGAGTGAGCCAGCTAGGTTAAAAGCTTCCCCAGGCTATCAGTCACACTTTTTAATTGAAATGCAAGTATGTTAGGACACGAGGGCTCTTTTTAAGCACAGCTACTGGCCTTACCTGAGTTGACAAAGACAGGATACTCTGGTAAAAAAAAAATATATCAAAAAAGCAGTGAGGTGTACAATTAGCCTACTTTACCTGACAGTATATTTTTATGTGATGCAGGTCAAAAGTTTGGGGTTTGTAAGATATATATATATATATAAAGACATTTTAAAGACATTTAGAAAGGTAATAAAATTCAAATATAAATTCTATTCATTTGAACTTTTTATTCATCAAATAATCCTGAAAAGAAATATTAAGCACAAAGTTTAATTATCAACACTGATAATGATAATAAATATTTCTTAAACCGCAAATCAGTATATTAGAATGATTTCTGAAGGATCATGTGACATCGAAGACTGGAGTAATGATGCTAAAAATTCAGCTTTAACACCACAGGAATAAATTACATTTTAAATAGCATTAAAATAGAAAACAGTTATTTTAAATTGTAATAATATTTCACAAGACTTATTACAAATGAAACAGAGTTGGTAAAGAATGAACAGTCACTACCGGAAACTTTATCTCAATGACTTCATTCATGATATGAGATGATGTGAGATGAAACACATCAGGTTCTCTTTTCTTGAAGTGCACAGAAAGGCGTCAGGGTCAGGGCAGACCCCTTTTTTAGGCAGCCCAGTGGAACTATGGCTGAAGTTTTTTTCAGTATTGACCTTACTGGGTATTGATGCTATTGTATGAGCCTGATCGATGTTAATGCAGTGAATTCCCTCTGGCCAAGCAATTTAATTGGTCTTCTGCTGTAAAACACATTGGAATATGCATATGCTTTCCACTCACTCAGCCAAGTTTTGGACTGAAAGGAGAAAGTTATGATTGAAGTTAAATGTGAAGTAAATTTAAAGCTTTCACGTACTTTAACACATGATGTGAGCTGCATTTTCTTAGCTTTTTTTTATTTTTTATTTTTTAGATCTTGCTTTTTCTTAAGCTTCAAAATACCAAACTCTGGGAATAAATCAATTATTGATAAATAAATAAATAAATCAATTCTGAATGTTCTTGTTCAGTTCAGCTGATACCAAACTGCCAGAACTGCCTTAAATAGGAAAGAATTTTGAAATGCTTCAGGTTTCTGTTCATCTATGATGAGCTGTCTATACTTCTGCTAAATGCGGATGGAACAAGAAACGTCTCACTTTTGATTCATAGTGTCGCACTGATTCATATTGTACTCTATTTATGCATAATCCTACATTATGTTCTACATGAACTGGCTTGAATGCCAGTAGGTAGGGTGTGTAGATGGTGCTGCTGATGATGATTGGTGAAGTAAAGACCTGTAAGAAGGCTTCAGTAAAAGTGCTGCAGTGCTCCTCAAACCCATTTAACCCATAGGACCATTTAACTGCTTGCTGCAGTTGCTAGGCAACAGGAGATGGGTAGCCTCAATACATGACTACTTATGAAGCACTGTATCTCTCTTTTTCTCACTATTTCTCTCTGTCACTCTTGTGGATACACTGTCCCAAATATCATTGCTTCTTGAGATTATACTCCATTAAATAGAATTGTTCTTGGGTCAGCATGCAGAAAAGTGATGTATCAAAGACAACTGAACTTCCCTTTGGTGGATTCAAGCTGTTGTAGCTTCAGTTTTAGCTTCCACTTGTTATTATTTTAATCACAGCATCAATTTCATAAAAAAGGAAGCATTTGATTCAGATACTCTGAAGTAAAACTGTGACCTAAATCATATCTCCCATGATGCCACAGTCATTAGAGTAGTAGTTATTGTAATATTTGGTCAAGGATATTCTTTTAATTGACCATTTAGTGAAGGCGGCATTGTGATTTTATGTACTAATTCAGACTGGATTGGGATCTCTGTAGATTATATATAGATTATTAGAATTATTATAGGGAAGGGATACAATATTAAAAATGCTATAGTAGCTGTTCTGAGCAGTCAGTGATTTTATTTTGATTGAATGTAATTTTCTTTTTTCTGTAAGATGAGGTGCCAGCTGTACTTGAACCACCAACTGTTATTTTATTCAGAAAAAAATAATAATAATTCAAAATCGGCACCTTATCAGTTTTCTGCAGACATTTGTGAATATATTATCTGTATACTATACTGTATAATTTTTTTATATTTTTATTTAGTGTATGTATTTGTATGCTTGTGTAGAACATATGGTCACTTCAGACAGGAACAAAATTATAAGTATGTCTGTCAAACACAAATTGAACTAACTAGACCAGGTAAACTAGTTTTGTCTGAAGAGGGCTTTTAGCACATGTACAGTGAATTTAAATAAATCAGAGCACAGATCTGTGTGCCTGGCATTGGCTGTCCTCTGATCCTGGATCAGTTAAAAGTGAGAAACACTGCTGGATTTTAACTGGATTCTACACACACACATGCACACAACCTATCGTTGTGGTTCTATAATATTCTATATCAGTAATCAGGATAGCTCTGTTTATGAAGAGAGATTTACTTGGGCCTCTGTCACCACTTACTGTAGACTGAGCACACACGCTGTACTGAAAGCTGCTGTTGTCACTGTAGCCAAGTGCTGCTGGGTCAAACTGATGATATTAGAGCAGTTGGAGGACTGAGCCAGGATCTGTGGGTTGTTTGGAGGTTACACTGCATGTGTGATTAGATTCCATGGAGATTATTCCTGTTCCTTCTCTTTAAATCGTTCTCGTTTTCAATAATTGCTCATCTCTCTTCCTTATATTCTCTCTTTCTTTCTTCCTTCCTTTAATTGGAAAAAAGATTTTTATTAAAGGGTAATAGTATGCATGATACTTTTATTTGTTTCATTGTGCTAAATGATTAGAGTAGTCTTATAATAAAGTATTTTAATTTTATGTGTTTGTATGACTGGTTGATTGATTAATTGGGCTATTTAATTTTTTTTTTTTTTTTATTCCATTATTTGAATTTAATTTATTTATAATTAATTTAATTGTATTTGTTTTATGGCTTCAATTATGTAAAACCTTTTTGAACAGAACACTGACATTTTCAAATTACTAATGCATTATTAAAACCAAACTTTGTGCTTGTTAATATTAGTTAATGCACTATGAATTAACATGAACTAACAAAGAATAATTACATTTGCATGAACTTTAACAGAGATTAATAAATACATTATTCATTGTTTGTTCTTGTTACATCAGCTAATGGAATGTTTTACAGAGATTTTTGTATTATTTGAATTCTTTTTGCTGTTTCTCACTTCTGCATTATCATCCGTCCATCTGTCGTGTGTTTGCTTCTGTCCATTTCGCTGTCTCTGTGTGTGTGTGTGTGTGTGTGTGTGGGTGGCGGGGGAAGGGTTGTGTGGGGGACAGGTATAGCGGGGGGTCGTGGTCCGGAGGGGGCGGTGAGCTGCACGGAGAGACTCTTCAGCGGATACACAAGCAGTCAGTGGAGAGGCTTCTTCAAACAGATGGGATGGGTAGAGTGGAGACACGGGCCTGTCACGGGGCAAACACACAAACCATACACACACTCCCTCAGAACTCAACCCTGTGACTCCAGTGTAAAAATGTTTTATGCTACAGTGTTGAATAGATAGAAACTGTTCATGGTGAGATGAGTGATTTGTTGAAATGCTCATTTTAGCTGTTATCCTTTTGTACATTTTCGTCTCACTGTATAGCAGTTTTGTTTTAATTGCATTAGTTTTTGTCTTTTGTGTGTTATGTACAATTTTGTGCTGTGGGCAAGTGTTTGTCCACTTAGCATATAGACATCAATGTTGATTAAGAGTGGAGAAATGTGCTTTTGTCATGTTTGTGACTTCATGTAACAGGAAAGAGAGAGATTTCTGATCTATTTTTCTGTAAATTTAATTAAATAGAAAGACAGTGCTTCGTACTTATTTAAAAACGTTTTTTATGAGCTCATCTAGATAACTTCAGTCAAGAGTTATCAGTCTAAATAAACGTATGCTTGGAGGAATAATAAATAAAAGAAAATAAGATCAATAGCATGCATTTATAAAATATATAGGACAAGTTTTCATTTCATGCTGATTTAAATCAAGCAAGACCTGTGTCTGATGGAAAGTCTGTGATTTGAAGAAGTGGAAGATGGAAGAAATATTAAAAATGTAAATAAATAAAAAACAACATGCACAATTTTATTGTTTAAAGGATGATTTTTTTTTTTCTCAAAACTGAACTGGATGATGAACAGCAGTGCAACTTCACAACAGTATATCAAATGAATCTGTACTAATCTTTGCTAGTAACCTGTTCCTAAATGGAATGCTTAATTTTAAGTCATGTACATAATTTTAGTCATATATTAAAGGGTTAGTTCACCCAAAAATGAAAATTAAGCCATATATTACTCACCCTGAAATAAATCCTATAGGTGTATATGACTTTCTTCTTTCAGACAAATCCAGTCGGTGTTATTTAAAAAATTGTCTTTGATCTTTCAAGCTTTGATGGCACTCAGCGAGTGTTGCACTGCATCAGTCCTTGAGAAGTTTAATAAAGAGCTTATGCATTGATTAAAAAGTGTCTCACATGGCTCCGGGGGGTGAACAAAGGCCTCCTGTAGCAAATCGATTTGTTTTTGTAAGAAATATATCCATATTCAAAACATAATAATGACTTTAATCTAGCTTGCACTCACTGTTGTAAATGAAGCAGTTCTTGGGGAATGACGTATGGAGGTCAGCTTTGTGCATGCGCCGCTCAGAAGTGACGCACGCTGAAACACAACGGAGAGATCAAAACTTCTGTAAAGAAGAATGTCGGAAGATTTCAATATAAGCCAAGAGGAGACTGGTTTTCCTCTTCTAAAGTAAGAAATCTTTGCTCCTGTTAAAATACATTTGTCTTTCAAACAGCTTGAAAGATCAAATACAATTTTTTTTAATAACTCAGACTGGATTCGTCTGAAAGAAGAAAGTCATATACATCTAAGATGACTTCAAAGTGGGTAATCTATGGTGTCATTTTCATTTTTGGGTGAACTAACCCTTTAAGCCTGGAAACCTGAGTAATCTCTCGTTTACTTAACATGTTACTCCCACTGCCTAGTCATTTTAGCTAACAGCATACACTGATAAGTAAACCTCTCCTGTGATGCCCAACAATGCTTAAATGTTGCTTAAAAGTTTTTGAGACGTCCCAGCTAGAAACACCAGCTCAGACCAGGTGGCTTATGCTGGTCTGTGATGATTTGGTGGTGGTTCGGCTGATGGGGAAGCACAGACATGTCGTACGCTATCACAAATGTTGACCAACCAACATGTTCAATACTGTGAAGTGTTGCCAGTGAAACTAGTTAAGAGCACCAGTATCCCATGTTCGGGTCTAGTATCCAAAACAGAGTATATGCTAGTCTTTTCAGCAAAGTTAATCATTTGTTTTATTATTATTAAGTGTATTATAAACATCAAAACAGTTTAGCTTACTCTTAGTTTTTGCTTTAGCTTAGTTTTCTTATAGTACTTGTACAGTGAAGCACATTCCACATGTAACCTCATTAAACTTGCCGATAGCGAACTTAGTCATCATTCTGTTAACTTCAGAAATTATTCAGATTCATTTATCACGTTTGTAACTGGCATCATCTAGTGCAGGGCAGAGTGCTAGTGCACTACACCATGTTTACAGCACTCGAAGTGTGTTTAGCTGCAGGCCGCAGCACAGAGGAGGTGGAGGCTGGTGTGTGTGTGTGTGTGTGTGGTGAGAGAGGAGAAGTTGAGGACAGCTGTGGATTGACGGCTGACTCACTGACCTCATCCCTGCATCTCTGTAAGTCAGCTCAGCGTAGCGCTCAGCGGGCCGTGGTATTTTTATTTTGTGCGTAGGCTGGCCCTACTCACTTGCATAACTCCCATTACCACAGGCAGAAAAGGTGAAAATCAAATATCTTTTTTTCTTTGTGAACAATCACTCGTATCTCCTGTCTACCGGTGCTTGCGCTCCCTTTCTACTTCTCTCTCTCTCTCTCTCTTTCTCTCTCTCTCTCCATCATTGTTGTTCTGTTATTTGACTTAATGTTCCCGAGCTTGAGTGAGAATCACTTGTTTTAGTGGATGGAAGGTCATTTGAAAGGTTTCTTCTCCTCTGTGAGAATCTCTCATTCCGTGTGTGATCACACGTTGCTGAAGGGATGCCATGACCCCAATTAACTTTCAAAAGACAACTTTGCTTTGTTTAGTGCATTGAGTCCTACTATGTTATTCAGATCAAGATCCAGTAAATTAGATAAAGGCTGTACTAAACTGGTAGGCAATGCTTTCCTAGAGTGTTCTTATCTGTCATTATGAAGCTTGGTCATTTTCAGTTTATTCCGGATCATAAAGAAGTGTTTCACATTATTAATAAATAAATAAAAAAAGTTATTTATCCTCATTAAGGCCTGCATATAAGTAATCAAAAATGCAGTAAAAACTTGTCTTACTTCCTTATTGTCATTTAATACTTGTTGGACCTTCTGGAGGAATTCAAGCAGATGATTCAGAAACAGAAAGAGGAATCAAACAAAAACCGAAGGTATAACTCTCTGTAGCTGTCTCATCCATCATGCTAGCTATAGTCATAATATACTTCCTTTCAGAGAAAGGCTGTCTGTGCCATGTGCACAGTATAATAAAAAACATTGCTTCTAGGGGTATATTTAAATAACCTGTTTTAAAAACATAACCAAGAGCCACAGTCATTAGCTATGATATTGTAGCCCCAGATCTTCAGATGAAAACCTGTTCTCCTGAGCTGAGAGACGCAGGTGCTTGCAGTGTCTCTGGCGTGTATATCCTGTTCTAACAGGAAGCCCTGGGCTCCACTTCCCTCTCAGCCAGCTCAACCCACTCTGCCAAGGCTGTGACAGACATCAGCTGCCAGAGAGTCATTAGCAGTGAAAGCCATTCTTTCTCATTATCTAGATTTCAGGAAGAAGGAGCGCCGAGGCTGGTGGGAGCGCCGCCTTGGCTGAAGACTGGATGAGGTGTGTGTGTGGATCTGTCTTTCTCTGTAATGTCTCCGAAATTGAAAAAGATTAGAAAGACAGCGAGAGGGAGAAAAGGAACGAACGCCAGGTTTAATTGGCATGCGACTGATTCGCCATGCGGCCACCGTTGCCAGGGCAGTGTAAAGCTGGAATGGCAAAGCAAGCGCCAGCCTGTGAGTAGATTGAAGAGAGGGGATGAGAAAGAAAGAGAAGGAGAATGAAATCGAAAGTATTTCTCTTTCGCAACTGTTCTGCTCCTTTATTGAGTGGCCTAATGTTTGGTGGGTGGAAGCCTCACTGATTGAGTTCTCTGCAGCTGAATTATATAAAGGCCATATGGGATTGAAGGGATATCAGAAAAATTATAGACACACTGTGTGTGTGTGTGTGTGTGTGTGTGTGAGATCCACCCACTCGCTGGTGGGTTAAGGTGATGTGTGAATGTGCAGGACTGCACTACTGCAAACATCAAACACAGGAAACCCTCAAGAGCTTTGTGACACTAATAACAGAAACACTGAGATGTCATGTTGCAGAAACACCACATAAACATTTGAAAACATTACAATACTTGGAAAAAGTGCAATATATATCCCTATTCCTTTAGTTTATAGGGTTTTATTAAATGATAATAATTTATCTGAAATATTATATATATGTATTTATAACAAAACCATAGGGTTAGGAGTCAAACTCTCTAACCACTAGGCCACGACTTCCCACAGATGCTTCTTACACAGCCATCACTACACACACACACATGCACACTCCTGCTGTCCACCACACAAAATCAACAACAGATGCATCTTACACAGCCATTACTTAGACTGTTCATTTACACTCTCAGTAATACTGCACACACACTCCACTGATGAAGTGTCTGCCAGTGGACTGGAGTGGAGCCATTCCTGACAACAATCCGCTAAATGAGAGGATGACCGGCATGGAGGAGCTGGACATTTAGTGAAGCACATTTGTCTTTTGCAAATCCCTAAGAGGTGTCACATTTGAGATTTATATTTGAGGTGGTGTAATTATACTGCTTAAATTCTGGGCTCTTCCCAGTTGGTCGTTTTGTCTGATATTGGTTAATTAACTGCTCATACTTATTTCTAATTTTTTATACATTACCTTTGCCGTCATCTAATAGTGTTAAATGCAAAACTGCCAAATATTATCTTTAGCAATTCTCAAAATTAAAATAATTTTTTATCCTGTATATTATAATATTTTAATTCCAGAATTCACCTCTTAGGGATTTGCAAAAGACAAACGTGCATCACAAAATGTCCAGCTCCTCCATGCCGGTCATCCTCTCATTTAGCGGATTGTTGTCAGGAATGGCTCTACTCCAGTCCACTGTCAGACACTTCATCAGTGGAGTGTGTGTGCAGTATTACTGAGAGTGTAAATGAACAGTCTAAGTAATGGCTGTGTAAGATGCATCTGTTGTTGATTTTGTGTGGTGGACAGCAGGAGTGTGTGTGTGTGTGTGAGTGAGTGAGTGTGCTGCTGTGATGTTCAGATGTGTTAATTTTGGTTGAAGCCTCACTTTTAACAGTCCCATCAGCACTGAGTGCAGGATCAGCCCAGCTAATCCAGTTAATGTCACCGCTAACATCCATCCTCTGTGGTTCAGTGTATGTGCTTTTGACATTGCCACAAGTTTGTGAAAACTGAAAGTTTCGTAAAAACATCATTTATGCTTTTGAAAGGAAAAAAATCTATTCATTGTCATTGATGAATATGTCAAGTTGACTTTCAAGATGAAAGTCAAGTTGCTTTTAAGCGTTCGTCTTTCCCTTCCTTCAGCTCGATTCAGTTTAGCAGCTCTAACACCTTGCTGTGTTCATGAAGCCTTAATGATGTTGCACCATTAGGAATATCTGTTGCATGCTGTTCCAGCTCTAGTAAACAAGCACCCCTTCCTCCTCATCTGCACCTCCCTGACAGCAAAGTCAATTTCGATATCAAGATGAATGTTCCCAGTCATCTCCGGGATCACTCGCACATCTCTCGTGCCCGTGAATTCAAATCACGGCTTCACTGGCCAGACGCGGCTTGCTATAACTGGAGGCTCTTTTTAAAGGTTTGCAGTTGTCCAGAAGGCAGATATGCTTGGAAGTCGAGTGCTTGTGTGTTTGTGTGGGCGTGCTCATGTATGTGTGCGCGTTTGAGCGTGCGAGTACGTGGGTGCGCACTGTTGCTGTTTGTCTGTGAGCGACCGACTGATTAGCAGAAGAGGACTAATGCTCCTGATTTTCTGAGCTAATTGAATTTGTCTCTGAGCAGCATCTGCCGGGACAATGTTTGGTGTCTTAAAAGGGTGTTCGGCATGGTTGTGTTTGATAGGCACTGAGCCACCAGCGTGGCATGGATATTTAATGGGCTGTTTAATTATGAAGGGCCAGATCAGTCTCGCTGTGAAGGGTCATGGGTTGTTACATGAGCCTTTCTCTCATTCTGACCTTTTAAGAGTGCTAGATCGAGAACGAGTGAGGGGAAACTCCTACTGGGCCTGATCCTTCTCCATCAGGGTGGCCGTTATGTAAGCGTATGCTCAGTAGACCCGGTGAGAGGCTGTTTAACTGAGCTGCTTGGAGATGGCAGTCTGCACTTCACCTCTGTGTTGATCTTTGCCCTCTCACCAAGAGCAGAAGAGGAACTTCCTGTATCTGAACATTTAGACCTCTTGGTAGATGATGAGAGATCTATTGTTAATTATAAACAGTCTTGTCTTTTTTTTCTTGTTCTTTTTGTAATAATTTGTATGAATGAGAGTTGATCTCAAACTGAGGCACATGGATTGTCAACCACTGCTGTGGAAATTTACAAAGCTACAGAATTGAAGTGTTTTAATTTTTGTTTGCAATCTGGAAACCGTTTTAAGGTACTGACTGCCATCTGTCAATGTTAATGCAGACTGCACCGGTGCTAGTTGTGTTGTGAAAAGTACCGATTCATAGCCTAATTTTACACTGCAGGATGTAAAAAGGTAAGTGGCGTTGACCGTTCCCAAGTGCTGATCATAGCCAGCACATCACAACTGTATGAGCACTAAAAAGAAAGGCAAAAAAGGAGGTGTTTGCCAAAAGGCAAGATGAAAATCTATCATGTGTTTTTGTCTGCTTTTGGCTCAGATATGCAGGATTCAGTCCTCTGTGTTGAAGCAATTCCATGCACTTCTAAATAGAAGTTTAAAAATCAAATACAGAAATGTATCTACTATTAAAGTATTTGGACGGAAGATATTCTCAGAATATCAGCTCTGTATCTTTCTATGATAAATGGCAACCATTTATAACTTAAATTCCCTAAATTCTTGGTTATACTCTCGGCTGTACAAGTACTTTGTCATATTTACCACATAAATGTTTTTTCTTTAAAAAAAATTCTTGGTAGTATCATAGTACTGTCAAGAAAAAATCTGAAAAGATGCGATTCTGCTTGTTTCATATGTCTTTTTTCTCTGTTTATTCAATAAAAAATGTAACAAGAAAAAGCGGGGTTAATGGACTGTAAAACTGCACATTAACACATTATTGTTTTTATAGTGATCTGGTCCTTCCATAGATCTGCAAAAGAGCCAGTCAAGGGCCTGATGAAGTGTAGCACCATCATTTGTTCTTTTATTCATTTATTATTTAATCAATTTTTTTACTGCAAGAATATTGTGAAATATGGTGTTATGTTACCCAGTTCTCAATCCAAAAAAGATGTACATGCTCAAAAGAGTGGGAGGAAAATTTTTGTTACAAGGTCCTGCCAGAATGTTTAGCTCTGGATATGCTTGGCCTAATTATTATTTTTTTTTTTACTTGTTTCGGACACAAAGTGAATCATATGCTTCAGCTCTCTCCCAAATCTGTTCTAGTTTCTTTATCTCTCTTTTCTCACTGGAGTATTTGGAGTGTGGGTGACAATGGCTGTTCAGCCTGTCTGAAGTTGTGTTTTGGCCAGAGCTGCTAGACTAAAAGTGCCGATTCTGAAAGAGTGAACGTGAGAGACATGATGTCATTTCCCATATGAAAGCGCCTTTAACCTGCGATGCAATGTTTACACTAAAGATCAAATACACACGGTGACCTTCAGTGAATAGGTTTGTTAACCTGCAGCAGGAAGAAGGATGTCTCTACCATGACCTGGTTATGTCACGCTGTAGAGGTGCCAGGGGCATTAGTAATGTGAACAGAGGGCCGCTGTATTTACAGTCCAGCACAGCACATCATTTGCATAGTTGTTTCAGCTTCTATAGTTCTGAAGAAGACTGGCATGCTGCTTACAGTGTAGTGTATACAGTACAGTCTACTGCCTACTTATATTCAGTGAAACACTAGGCACATACATAGGCTGTGATAAGCATTCACACAGCACAGTAGTGATACTAAATTGTTGTCACATATGCACTATTATATTGTATAAAAAAAAAAACAGAATTAAATGTTATCATATACACACACGCATATACAGTATTGTTCAAAATAATAGCAGTACAATGTGACTAACCAGAATAATCAAGGTTTTTCGTATATTTTTTTATTGCTACGTGGCAAACAAGTTACCAGTAGGTTCAGTAGATTCTCATTAAACAAATGAGACCCAGCATTCATGATATGCACGCTCTTAAGGCTGTGCAATTGGGCAATTAGTTGAATTAGTTGAAAGGGGTGTGTTCAAAAAAATAGCAGTGTGGCATTCAATCACTGAGGTCATCAATTTTGTGAAGAAACAGGTGTGAATCAGGTGGCCCCTATTTAAGGATGAAGCCAACACTTGTTGAACATGCATTTGAAGCTGAGGAAAATGGGTCGTTCAAGACATTGTTCAGAAGAACAGCGTACTTTGATTAAAAAGTTGATTAGAGAGGGGAAAACCTATAAAGAGGTGCAAAAAATGATAGGCTGTTCAGCTAAAATGATCTCCAATGCCTTAAAATGGAGAGCAAAACCAGAGAGACGTGGAAGAAAACGGAAGACAACCATCAAAATTGATAGAAGAATAACCAGAATGGCAAAGGCTCAGCCAATGATCACCTCCAGGATGATCAAAGACAGTCTGGAGTTACCTGTAAGTACTGTGACAGTTAGAAGACGTCTGTGTGAAGCTAATCTATTTTCAAGAATCCCCCGCAAAGTCCCTCTGTTAAAAAAAAAGGCATGTGCAGAAGAGGTTACAATTTGCCAAAGAACACATCAACTGGCCTAAAGAGAAATGGAGGAACATTTTGTGGACTGATGAGAGTAAAATTGTTCTTTTTGGGTCCAAGGGCCACAGGCAGTTTGTGAGACGACCCCCAAACTCTGAATTCAAGCCACAGTACACAGTGAAGACAGTGAAGCATGGAGGTGCAAGCATCATGATATGGGCATGTTTCTCCTACTATGGTGTTGGGCCTATTTATCGCATACCAGGGATCATGGATCAGTTTGCATATGTTAAAATACTTGAAGAGGTCATGTTGCCCTATGCTGAAGAGGACATGCCCTTGAAATGGTTGTTTCAACAAGACAATGACCCAAAACACACTAGTAAACGGGCAAAGTCTTGGTTCCAAACCAACAAAATTAATGTTATGGAGTGGCCAGCCCAATCTCCAGACCTTAATCCAATTGAGAACTTGTGGGGTGATATCAAAAATGCTGTTTCTGAAGCAAAACCAAGAAATGTGAATGAATTGTGGAATGGTGTTAAAGAATCATGGAGTGGAATAACAGCTGAGAGGTGCCACAAGTTGGTTGACTCCATGCCACACAGATGTCAAGCAGTTTTAAAAAACTGTGGTCATACAACTAAATATTAGTTTAGTGATTCACAGGATTGCTAAATCCCAGAAAAAAAAAATGTTTGTACAAAATAGTTTTGAGTTTGTACAGTCAAAGGTAGACACTGCTATTTTTTTGAACACACCCCTTTCAACTAATTGCCCAATTGCACAGCCTTAAGAGCGTGAATATCATGAATGCTGGGTCTTGTTTGTTTTCTGACAATCTACTGAACCTACTGGTAACTTGTTTGCCACGTAGCAATAAAAAATATACTAAAAACCTTGATTATTCTGGTTAGTCACATTGTACTGCTATTATTTTGAACAATACTGTATATATTTGTGTATGCATGCATGTATATGTGTGTGTGTATATGTGTGTATAAATATATATATATATATATATATATATATATATATATATATATATATATATATATATATATAGTTAGATCAAATACAAAAATAGAAATGCGTCCTCATTTTGTGGAAAAGATTTAGGCCAACATGAATTGCATGCTGGTTTATACTGGTATGGTTCTGTTCTAAATGGTGGACCAACAAAAGTTGTGAATGTTTATGAACCTATGTTGAAAGACCAGAAAATGTTTGCCATCCAGTACTGCTGGTTAAGCTAGTTAAATAAGCAAAAATTTTAGTTTATCATACATTGTTTTTGTAGCAGTAAAAAAATTTTTTTGCTTCTGGACCATTTTGATATCTTAAATGAATAAAATTGTGTGATATTTAAGACTGTAATAAAAGCAGTGAATTATTGCGGTTCATTGAATGAAGGGAATTTCTGACAGCTCCAAAATTGACATAATTAAATGCTATGATTTTGTTAGCAAATTTAATGTGTGAATTAATTGGCATTTATTTTGTTTCAGAAAAAATTGTTGCATTTGGTGGTGATGTGTGGAACATGTACGCTACACCAAGCAACATTTAAATGCCCATCTCTTTTGTTTCAACTGTGATGTGCTCACAGACTGGGAATCAATTCAAAGCAAATAATTATTTAGTAAACAAGCAGTCGTGGAGCACAAGTGCCACTTTTTGTTAAATGGTTGTAGTAAATGCAGGCCTCATAAAGTGCTATATTGTGATGCAATGTATGTGCTCAGGTTGTGTCAAGCGGCCTGACATGAAATCAAATAGGATCTTTGTCATAGTAGATGAATGTCTGTCAGCGGCATGAGCTCTGATTCTCACTGTTTATCTAATCTGTCTGTTTCTCTCTTCTTCCTTCTCTCAGTCTGCTGCTTTGTGGTGCACAAGCGTTGCCATGAATTCGTCACCTTCTCCTGTCCCGGAGCAGATAAGGGTCCTGCATCAGATGTGAGTACAAAATCTCTTCTATTTCATTCCTTCCTCCACTCATCTGCTTTTTGTCTCTCCTTCTCTTTGTAAGTGTGTTAGATGACGATAACCCTCTCCGCTTCAGATTTCCTCCTGGAGTCTTCTTCTTTTTTGCTAATTTTGTCTCTGGCCCCTGAGTTATACAACCATTTAAATCAACAAATTACCCAGTCTATAGTGACAGCTACAGGAAGCACGTCCACATGGGGGCCCAGAGCTCTTTTTTGTTATTGTGGTTAAGAGTGAACGTAGAATGCCAGCTCAATCACATCATTACAATTACTACACACAGGAACAGGAGGGGGAATGAATGGGGCTGTGCAGTTACGGGAAATGGCTTTGCTCTTTGAATCGGTGTAATTATGAAAAATACATTTCTGCTTCACTCTCAGCCACTTCTCGATTCTCTGTCTGTCTAAACTAGCATTTTTCACCAGGGGTTACATAAAAAGAAAATCTGAATTGTGAACAAAACTCTCACGGCAAAACCATAGCAAGCAATCATTTTACTGCATCATCCAGAAATCAATAGGCATATGAATAAAAAACCCCCATAAAATATCGATATAGAGCAATATATCATTGTCCTTCTCAATGCGATATGATAAATAATATTTTGGAGCTAAATATTGATATTTTAATTAATGAAATAAGGTGCTCTTAACAGATTTCCCTGCTCCCAGCATCACTACCTTAAAGTGGTGCTCCACACACGAATGAGGGAAATGTGAACATAAGTTAACTAACCTAAGAAAAATAGTTTTTTAACAGACTGGTGGACAAATCATAGATCCCCCATCCATGTAGAAGTCCAAAGTCTGGACCCACTTCAGCTTTCATACCATTGATGGGACAAACAAAATCAACAAAGAGTATGCCATATGCAAGAACTGTATTATTTGAATGTGTTTTAATGTCTTGCCAGTGAAACATTTCATTTGTCTGCTGTTTTGACATGCTCTATTTTTGAGCATGTGCGCGCGCACACTAAAAAGCCTGTCAAATAGCACCGGATTACTGGACTAAGTTATCTTTCACGTCTGAGTGTGCTAATACTGTCAAAAACACACATGGTTTATTTATAAACACAGCAAGTTATGTCTAAAGTGAATGTAAACAGTTGTATATTAGATGCATGCAGCTCTTAAAGTGATAAAAGTTTTAAAAGTAAATGATTACAGAATTAAAAAAAACATTTTTCAGCAGTTTGTACTTGAATAAAGAGAGAAAACCTGCTCTTAACTTTTTAAAAGGCATTTTGTTTTCATATTTATATATCGTAATGTATCATTATAGGATTGTCTAGCAATATATCGGTTGTCGCACAATTGTGTATCGTGTATCGTGATATTATCATTATCATGGGCTATATGCTCTGCTATTTATGCATGCATGACTCTTCTCCTTTGGCCTCATGGGAAAGTAAATGTAATATATGTGACCCTGGAGGACAAAACCAGTCTTAAGTCAATAGCCAAAAATACACTGTATGGGTCAAAATCTTTGATTTTTCTTTTATCTTTTAAAAATCATTAGGATATTAAGTAAAGATCATGTTCCATTAAAATATTTTGTAAGTTTCCTACTGTAAATATATCAAATCAATATATTAATTTTTGATTAGTAATATGTATTGCTAAGAACTTAATTTGGAAAACTTTAAAGGTGATTTTCATAATATTTAGATTTTTCTGCACCCTCAGACTCCAGATTTTCAAATAGTTTTTATCTCGTCAAATATTGTCCTGTCCTAACAAACCTAAAAAAAAAAAGCATATTTATTCAGCTTTCAGATTATGTCTAAGTCTGCATTTTGAAAAATTGACCCTTATGACTGGGCTTGTGGTCCAGGGTCACATAGACTTATGCTACAAAATTACATTGTTAAATGTTATTACAACGTAATTAACAATACTATTTTAAAATGCAACATTTTGATGACATTTTGAATGTGATGGTAAAGGTGAATTTTCAGCAGTCCAGTCTTCTTGATTGTCACATGATCATTCAGAAATAATAAATTCTAATATGATGATTTCTTATTGTTATCAATGTTGAAAAAAGTTGTGCTGCTTAATATTTTTGTGGAAACTGTGGTATGCTACATTAGATACATAGAAAGTTCAAAATTGCAGTGTTTATTTAAAATAAAAATGTTTTATTAGAATGTTGAAGTCTTAAATGTCACTTTTGATCAATTTAATGCTTCTTTACTCAATAGAATTATGAATTATAAAAAAAGTGTACTGGAGGCCCTTGGACCCCAGTTTGAGAACCCCTGCTTATATTTGTCAGTAAATTAATAGATAAAAAGTCAATAGTGTTACTTATTTGCTGCTTTCAACATAATCTGACTGTTGCACACACTACTTATGTTACCTACATCAGTAAAACCATATAAACCATATATGGGAACTGTTTTGTGCTTCAGCCTTCATTTTAGGGATGGGCGATATATCGCATGTGATTGTCAGTAAAGCCGGTTACCTGATAACGCTAAATCGCCATCACTTGTTTTCAAATGGAGCACCATTTAATATACAGAACACAGATCACTGACAAGCTACGCAATATCGTGTTCATTATCAAAGGTGATTCATCTGCGATAATGAACGTGATATTACGTAGCTTGTCAGTGAACTAGACTGCTCTGCCGTGAGATAAGATGCTGTATTCTTTCACATTCTCAAAAGTGCCTTGCAGACTTGATAGTCCTTCACAGCTTCCTTCCCTCAGTCAAACGTACCTTCAGTTCTCAGTAGGGGTGCACGGGTTGACCGGCCATAAATCGGAACTGGACGGTTTTTGCTTAAAATACGCGATCGGCAATCGGCCGGTTTTTGGTCCTTTTTTGGCTGATTTTTCCGGAAGTGTGCCCGCGTGCACACACTACATTGTAATAATTTGCTATCATGTCATTTGTGTGGTAGTATTTAAAAATTTGTGCGTACGACATGGGCAGCCGTTCAGCACTGGACATGCAGAGTTACTGTACATGTCTGAGGCACAGTTAGCAGGAAGCGAACAGACGTTGGTGTACAGGCGCACAAATAAGAGTCCCTTTCCTGCGCGCACTAAAGCTGCGCGAGCGTATCTGTACCTGTACCTGTCCACGCCCTGCACAAGTGAAGACAGTGAAGGATGTTCAGTTCAACTTCTCGCGTGTTGGATAAGAAACGAAACGGACTAAACTGTGACAAAACTGAAATGCTTTTTTTTTTTCTTTTTTTTAGTAAAGTAGAACTTAAGTAAATTTCAGTTCTGTACAAGATGATTATTTTTATTTTACCTTAAAATTACATTGACTTAATTTGATTTAAAAATCACCTGCTGTAGCACACTGAAAAAGTAAAACATTTTAGGGTAATGATTCACATCTATATTTTTTAACTTGAGACAATAGTTATTTATTTTTCATTGGCTCAAGTAAAAAAATATAGATGTGAATCATTACCCTATTTTTTTTTTTTTTTTTTGGATGAATGAAACACTTTGCATCTTTGTTTTATTCGCACCAACATCATTTGATTTTAACACTTTGGAATCATTTATTTATATAGCATACTATTATTTAGACTCACTGGTTAGGACCTTTTTTTAATTTAAAACCAAATTTAAAAACTAAAACAAATACTGAATGCTCATTAAGAAACATCTTATTGAATGTGTGTTGATTGTGTTGTTTGGATTGTAGAACTATGTAGTTGTTGCCTTTAATTTCACATGGTTACAGTTAATCTTTTAATTTAAGGCCAGTTCTATGTAGTTTCAACCCAATTCAAAAACAAGTTCTAAATGCTGATGTCTGTACCATCTATGTTTGTATTGAATGCAGGCTACTTACTGGACCGTTACTGCTGTTGATTTCAGATGGTTATGGTTATTGTTTTCAATAGCCAAAAGCCAGTTTGGCCTATTAAAAACCAAATAAACATCTTGTTTATGCGCAATTTTCTTCTTTCTTGTTTGTTGCTTAAAGATTAAAAAAAAAAAACATCGGAAACTGGTATCGGAATCGGCCAGTTTGCTTGTAAAAAAATCGGTATCGGAATTGGCCATGAAAAATCATGATCGTGAATCCCTAGTTCTCAGAGGAGCACACTAGAAGTCCTGGGTCGGCTCCCCTGCCTAGAATACTTTAATATTTACACAGTGTGCCCAACAGGACCAGGCAATATGACACGACTGGCAGACGCTCCTCAAAGGGATTCAGAGTGATCTAAAATGGAGAACGTTGCTGGGATGTCGTTAGCATATTTCCATGCCTCAATCCACATTAGTGATCTGGCGCTGTCCCACCACTTCTCGAAGAAGCCTCGCCATTCATCTCCTTCATGCAGAAGAAATGCACCCTTTCATCTTCCTCCAGAGCCACTTTGATGAGGTTCACGCTTAATTCTGTTTTCACGTTTGTTCTCCACCGCTCTAAAAGTGCCGCCAAAACCATGTGCGCTCTAGACATCGGTGTGTCATTAATCTAGCCTCGATTTCTTTTTGATGAAGCCTTGGCCTTGTGACATTGTCATTAGTTTTTTCCTGTGTAAATCTACTAGGTAGTCTCAGCAGAGCAACTAAAGGGGATTGTAGGTATAAATATAGTCAATGTCAAAGACAGCCAAGCAAGGCGAACTCAAAGATGTTTTCGAAGAGGCTCGTTTTAGGCTTCAATTATAGAACTGGGCTAATTAGACGTTCACCAAGGGATTTCTGTACCGGTAGTCTCATTAAACTCTCATTCACATCATAAGAACTCTGTATCGGATTGAAACTCAGTTGTGCAACAAAAACCAGACCAAACCAGACTTTAGGTGGGTTCATAGTCATGTGAGCCTATGTTTGCTTTTGCTTGCAAGTCATATTCCATAATCTGTTTTTTTTTGCAATAAAGGGAATTTGTTAAATGTGACAAGGACTGTTGGCTTGGATCAGTAAGGGTTTTAGCACCTTCGATCAAGGGTGTTTAACGCCCATATTTAATATCTACCTTTTTTTCTCAATCTAAATCTCAGCCCTCACTCTCATGTTTGATCAATTCACTTTCTTAATAAATAATTGAAATCAATGATATATTAGCATTGCTGTGGTCAGGTTATGTTGCACATAAGGCATTGTCAAATAGTGAGAAAGAGTTTCCCAGTTTATCTTTATGATTGTCACCTCTTAAAAATGTTACAGACAGAGACACACAGCTTCACTGGAATAATTGGCTCCAGTAGACAAGCCATTTGTTCCAGTGCTGTCGTTTGCCACAAGAGCAGACCTTGTTAGCTGCATTGCTGTCTGTCTGGCATGAGCAACAGTGGAGATACACACAAAATCATGTATACAAGCACACAAACATATATATGTATACATATATACACACAAAAAAATGCCCTGTCCCTACAGAGGACAAGCCATTTCTAACAAAATAAACACAAACAATTAAAATGGAGATTTCTGAAAAGTGAAGGATTTAGGGCTGTCAGTCTAATACATTAATCTATTAAATAAATGTAAATAAATTTAATACATATTAGTATATAGTTATTAATAATTTGTAAAAGTTCACGTTAAGTTTAAATGTTTATTTGTTAAAGTTTAAATTATATTTGTAAATATGTATTTATGTATTTCATATGTATGTGTATACATTATACACACACCCACAAACACAATGAAAACGTACAAACTATACACATACAGACAAACCACGGGTGACAGGAGGGGATGCTTTCAATCCACTTATTTAGGCTAAGCATCAACATTCACAAACCAAAAGAAAAGAACGCAACGAGCTTGTAATCATGACTTTATAAGTTGGAAATAGGAAGTTTCTGATAGCATGTGAAGACAGCAGAAAAAAACTCTCACTCAACACAGTAGAGTGAATCGTTTTGTTAACTTTTTGGTTTATTATTTTGAGTCATATGGGACATGGTAACACACGTCCCTCTCACAATATATTTCTTTACAAATCTATTGCTTTTGCCACTCAGAAATATTCGCACAGTCATGCAGCACGTATCAGCTGCACTCATGCTCTGTTAGCGCTAACACTCACTGATCTATATATAACTGAACCGCACTCTTGCCCACCTCTTCCAAACAAACCAGGCTTTGGGGGCCAAATGTGCTCTGGCACGGTTAAGATAACCTAGTGTCAGCACACCCTAATTATTCTCCCGCATTCTGCACACACAAGTCTCTATCCACCCATCAAGTGTTGTCCAGTGCCGCACTCCCCTGCAATGGGTTCCGCGATCATGCAGGTCTCTAATAGGAAGCTGCTTGTTATAATGTTAAGATCGAGGCTCTGGTCTCTGAGCATAACAGTTTTTTGTATAACAAACTATAAAATATTTTCTATAAAAGCGTTAATGTCCTGGCAGTGACAAATGGCTTGTTTTATATTTAATTTAATAACATTAATGCTATAAGTTGAAATTTAGGCTAAAATAAACATTTTAACTGCTATTATGTAAAAGGAACACTGCTTTAAAAATCGCCTTATTTGTTTAACCGTTTGCAAACCAAACCATGTTATTACTTTTGTTTATATAGCAGTATGCCTACTTTTAAATGAAAAAGTGCTCAATACACTACTATTGAAGCAATTTGTGTTACCAAGCAATTGAACAGGTGTACCTAATAAAGTGGCTGGTGAGTGCATGGCATGGGCCTGTTCTCTAGAACAGGACCTTTTCATTTTAATGATGACTTAATGTATGAAGGCAGTAGCAGAATGAATTTGGAAGGGTACAAAATCATCTTGGCTACCAATATTCAAGAAAATGCCACCGAACTCATTAGAAAGCACTTCATATTGGATCAGGACATTGACCCAAAACATCCTGCCAGTTCAGTCAAGGACTTCATCATGGCAAAGAAATGTAAAGTCTTTGATTGCCCAAGTCAATCTCCAGATTTAAATCCGATTGAACTTTAATTTCACCAGCTGAAGAGGAGACTAAAGACATAAACTCCCCAAAACAAGCAACAGTTGGAATTGGCTGCATTAAAGACTGGGGAAAAGCATTTCAAAGCATAAGACCAAGAGTCTGGTGATGTCTATGGGTTGCAGACTCACTGCTCTGATTGCATGCAAGGGATCTGCAACTAAATATTAGCTTGCAATCTTTTACATCTGCCTTAAATTCATCTGTTCCAATACGTATGCTCACATCAAATAGTGGGATGAAGTCTAAAAGTGCTGTGCTTTTTATTTGGTAAAACATGTGTGTGTAGAAAGACCTGATAATAAAATGTGATATTGATGATTCCAAATGTATTGACTCCACAGCAGAGAAATGAATTTTGTCTTTACTGTTCCAATACTTATGGAGGGCACTGTGTGTGTATATATATTTATTCACATAACCATTTATAGATCAATAACTACCTGTACCATAACCGGTTTGGAAATATTGTGAGCTGAATATAAGTTTTTTTTTAGAAACACATAAAGACCCCCTTAGGCTCTCTTTTCATCTTCTTCCATTCACAAAACTTAACCCTTTCTAGAAATTTCCACCCCACCTCCCACTCCCCACTGTCATTATGTGAAATCCCGCTGGGATAGTCATGGATGCGCCCACATGCTCTACCAGAGGTGGGTGATATCTATAAATACCCCTCTCACACTGGTTGCATGCTCCCATGAGGCGCTGATTTAATAAGGCCAGCCAGGCATTTGCATAAACATGTTTCCTGCACCAGTCACACTTTTCTCTGATTGGATGATTTACCTTTTATGCTTGTAGGCATGAAGGTATAAAGAGCGTAGAAGTGTATTCAAATGTAAGCTGTTTGTTTGGATGTGCTGTTCTCTGTGTGAATATGCAGTATGCAATATGTGCAGTTATTTAAAGAGCAGTTTCAAGGAGAAACCAAACGTCACTCTGTTGCTGAGGAGTGTGGTTGTTTGCTTGTCACAAAGCATTAAAAAGCAAACATGTCTGTGTGTGAAAAATCCATTTGACCACATCACTGTCCCTCAGACCAAATTATTGTGTATTATTACCGTTTATTATATATACAATGTAAATAGAAATTTGTTCAGTTTACTTAATTCAATTGTGCAAACTTACCTTAAACGCAGTAAACTTAACTTGTTATTTGTGTCAACATTTTAAGACATTATTGGACAATTGTGATAATGCTCAGCTAAAAATGTGCATCCATTATTTTTGTTATTTTTTTATTTTAGTTTCATATTTTTTATTACGTGTACATTTAGTATGTAATAATTGAGATTATTTTACATTTATTGTTATTAATTATAATCGTGTACACTATAAGACCTCTGTCTTATGATTTGTTTGATCATGTAACTATATATTTGTATTTATGTTCATGTTATCTATCAACTTTGTTAATCATCCTTGGGTTTTTGAATGGCACTATATAAATAAAACATATTATTTTTAGAATTATTACTATTGCATGATCAACTATAACCTTCAACTTTTTGGTCATGACTGTTTCTTGTAGCAAACCACAGAAACTGCACTTTGCATAACTCAGTGGTACTGACAACTGTGATAAATGCTACCCAAAACCCCCGTCTTCGACACGATCATAATCTACAGCTGCTACTGAAGTAAAACATGCCTCATAAATAGTGCAGTAGTTGGAGAAAAAGAGGAAATGGAAGTGTGAAAGTATGTGTTTGTATGTCTTCACACAGAAATGTTCGGCTTGCTCAAGTGTATATTTTTGTCCTTTAGCCAGACACATCATGAACTCTTGTTGTGACAGGTACTAGCCTGTTGCTGGGCATTGGGCTTTGGCCATCACCATGGGAACCCTCTGAAGGCCACCGGGTGCGAGGGCTCTATATTTCTATTGCGTCTCCTCTGCCTTCCGTCTTCCATTTGAACTCTTTTTGTACAACTGCCTGCATCTTCTTATTCAGTACTGATTATTGGATGACTCAGTGCGCTGTGTGATAGAAGCATTTAAGTGGGAGGATTGTGCATGCGCTCTCTCTGAAAAGAATCTTTGTTGCTTTGTAGAAAAACAGCAGCGTTTTCCTCTATGACAGACATAATAGCATTTGTACACAATTTACGGTAGCTTAGGTGAGATGATTATAAAGTATTAAGGTCCTTTCTAATGACTCACATCAGTGTTGTTCAGTGCATAAGACCAGGGGTTTTCAACCTTTTAGGAAATGCGCCCCCCCCCCCAAGTTTGTCTAATTTCATTCACGCTTTTTCGTTAGTATTATTTATGTAAGAAATGCACGGATCTGTTACACATATATTTAACATTTATTTACTTGTTTACGTTCACCTAAAACAACTGACTGCGCTTACAAGGAGACTTGTCAAGACAACCATTGGTATTTTTTTATTGTTGTATTTTTGTTTTAACATAAATTGGTTATTGTAGCTACTTTGTTTTACTATATCTTTCTTTTTTTTTGTATTTAGTTTTGTATGCAGTTTTTGCCATTTCCATGCCTCACGTGTCCGGTTTTGTGCGAGAACAAATAAAATCTGAGCGTGAGCAGAGAGATTTGCGCTCGCGCGCTGTATTAATGTGCTTTCGCGTTACAATAATGCGCTCTTGACATTTGTCCAAAAAATAACGCCATAAGAACAGCTTTATCACAGCACGTGAGTACTGCATTGAGATGTCTTGGGCTAAAATGTCTTAAAATTACTTCAGTGTTTAAACTGACGAGGCTTAAAACACGTGACAATGAAAAACTTTGAGGAAGCAACACTGGCCTGATCGTTAAGACCGTTTTTAGGGTCTAAGTTGACAGATGGTGGGCTGAAACCCACCTAAAAAGAGTTTAGAACCGCCCCTGGTATAGTGTGCGAAATTATACTGAAACATAAATATATAACCAGTTTACCTGATTCAATGTGATGGCTGAACTTAAATCATCGTACACTGTCAATAAGCGTGACTGATACTCGAGCCAACTCTGCTCTACCTGTCGACTAGCAGTGGGAGTCAGATTGCCCCCTAGTGGATGGCTAAAGATTTGCTAACTCATATTCATAAATCCTCAAGGGAATGTCTGAATTAACTGATGCTCGCGCCCCCCTTGACAGGAGCCGCCTCACAGGTTGAAAACCCCTGCATTAGACTATGGAGTGAGGCATGGTATCTTAAAGGGATCATATGACGTTGCTAAAAAGAACATTATTTGGTGTGTTTGGTGTAATGCATTGTGTTTATGTGTTTTAAGGTTAAAAAAACACATTATTTTACACATACATACTATACATTATTGTTGCTCCTCTATGCCCCGCCTTTCTGAAACATGTACATTTTTACAAAGCTCATTGTTCTGAAAAGTGAGGTGTATGCTGATTGGCAAGCTATCCAGTGCATTGTGATTGGCCAAATGCCTCAAGCGTGTGAAGTGTTACACCCCTTAACATACTGTGATGCTGTGTGTCCCGTTGTGATGAGACAAAACCTATAAAACCCATTACAAATGTGGCATTTGTTGCATCCAGTGAGGACATAATTACTGATTATAATGACTTATACTGTCTTTTTACACGTTGTGTATCACACCGCATAAACATAAAACCATATCTGCATTTGTAATTGGAGAAACTACAAACAGCAAGCGCTACTCTAAACTGCTCAAAGCTCACGTTTGAATCATCAGTGGCAAATTCTTTAAATATGAAAACGTACTTGCAGTCTGTGAGTCAGAAGCACCAAACTTCCTTGCAAAGTTGGAATTGCCCCACTTTATAGAAACAACAGCCTTCAGGAAAAAGTCCTTCGTAAAATTTGCAGCACACATCTGAATATTTGAGTTGAACAGTTCTGAAGCAGTGTTGTAGATACAACTTAACCACTAGTTTCTAGCTGTGTCCTCTTTTGGAAGGCCAAACAAAGTAGTTTCCCTTTCACAATGAAACACACAGCATCTCCACAACAAGGCGGCTGTTACAATACTACAGCGAGAATCAAAGTCATGCCTTTTTTCTTTTATTGAACATTTGGGCAGTGTTATGATAATCTTCCCACACAGTGACGTAGACGTGGGGGTGGGTAAATTAGCTGTTTTTGGAAGGCGAGTCTTAATTTTTATAAAGAATATATCTTTGGGCTTGTTGAGACTTTAGTCTATGCAACTTTAGGGATCTTATCTATGCACAAACAGCTTGCAACACTCCAAAGAGAAAAGAAAACTTTAAGCATTTCAATGCACCATACAGAGTACAAACTGATTAACTTTGATCCTTTGAAGGGTGCTAAAAAATTTTTTTTTGCATTATTTATACAGTGGCAAGTTTAAGTTTGTGATTTGATTTGATTTAGTCAAATATATTTATATAAAACCATGAGCCAGCCATTTTTATTGTACAAGGAGACAAATGAATCGTATTTTAAGGCACTTACTTATGAAAGAGCTTTTAGTGATGGAGTTTCTAGAGGGGTGTGACAGGAGAGTACTCAGTTGTCAAACAAGCTGCTTGATATGTCACAGTTTAATCTGTGGCTTTCCTGTGTAACACTTGCTGTTTCCTGTGAACAGCTTTGTGGGGGGTTTTCTTGGTTTCCCAAACACCTGCATTAGTCTGAGGGAACTGTGAACTTCTTGCATGACAAGTTCAGCCAATCCAAACACACCACTCCCCCACTCTGAAGAAGCTTCATTTCACTTTGTCACACTTCAGGATGTAACATATTCAGTTTGTAATAAGAATAAATCTATCTGTGTTTGTATAAATCTGATTTTTTTGAGCACTAATCTAAATATTTGGGGGTTGTGCCTATGGTGGTTATGGCCTTTTTCTCACTTTTTTTATGTGATTGCACATAACGGTGGAAAATATTAAAAGATCTCTTAAAGATCTTTTCTCTGCAACCACAAGCTGAGCTCTTTTTCAGTCTACCAGTCTGTGACTTGTATAGAGGTTGATCTACAAACCACAGTGGGGGGCGAACTGTAAAATGTCTCAGATTGCTTTGTGCAAAAGGATGCATGTTTGTTGGAGTCATTTAAAAAGAACAGACAAAAGAAAACCTTGTCCAGTGCATGGTTTTGTTTATGAAGTTGTCTGAAGCACATGGTATAGGATTTATAATTATAATATTGAATATTGAAAATTGTCTAGTTTGGTCATTTAAAAAAAAAAAAAAGTGTGCGGCTCAGGTTTTGCTTAAATTATTGGGGATTGAATTCCCCCATACAGATAATAAGACCTGAAATCAGCTACAAAACTGACGGGTTGTTTGTATAATACTGTGTAGTTAAATATATATACAATTGGGAATGAAATGTTTTTGTAATAAATTAAAAATACTAGTTGCACAAAGATGGTGCTATGATTTTATTTGACTCTGTCACTTGTTGATTATCCTGTCTGTGGATCTCTGTTTGGCCAGGCACCCATATGTTGGGCTTAATTTCATCTACCGGCTTTCGTTGTTTGTTATTGTTTGTATGCTGCTCACTGTGTCCCATCTGTATTGGTTGACAGGGAATTATAATACAAATGAATTATACTGTGTCTGTTCTCTTTATTATGAGTGAATCTGTGTTTTGTCGCAAGGGCCAGCGCTACAGGGGTGACATTGTCATCAGACTATTCAGATGAGTCTACAAAAGGCCCTTCACATCTGCACATACTCTGCATTTCACAGCCCTCTTCTGATGTGCCTTCATTGGTTTGAATCGACCATCACAGAGATGAGCACGTCATATTGTTCTCTGTGCTGCTGCAAATTGTTTGTGGTGCCATGAGGTCCACCAGTATCTCGATTATGAACCGTTTCTGAATGCTAGAAAATCTATTAATGTGAGGGCTTTTTTTTTAAGGCATAGTTCACTCAAAAATAAAAAAATAAATATAAATAAAACAATTGTCTTAGACTCCATTGAAGTTAATTCTATAGACCAGAACTTTTGAAATATTCTTCAAAAGGTTATTTGAATGGTAATTTACTCAACACACTTAAAATATGATTTTGAAAATATGTAGTTCCGCTCAGTTATACTTAACAGATACTGTTTTTGTAGTACCCTTTTGTAGTAAGTGTACCTGGAAAAAATATGAAATATTGTATTTGAGTTGCAAAGTATTGAGTTGCAAAGCATGCATTTTCTAAATAAACTCATGGGCTACGTACATCTCAGTGCATTTAACATTTGCCGGCAAAACATTTGACATTGGTTGTAACATTTGCCGGCAAACACAAGAAGAAAATGTACTTATTATTGGTCCATAATGCACAGAGGCCCTGACATCTTCTGTTTCCAAAAGCTTGTTCAATGTTGTTTAATATGTCTGGGATGGTTAATATAATTTGAATTAAGCACTTAACTGCTTTCCATTGAGCTTTGAAAGTGCACTGCTCTAGCGGTTTGCATATTTCTGTCCAAATTGCCCACTGGGTGGTCAAGTAGGTTTTGTGGTTTGCTCAGTGCTGTTTATATTGTTTAATGAGTTGCTAAGGTTTGATTGTTTGTAAAGTGCTATCCAAATTGATATTTTCACAATTGGTCTGGTTAAATACAGAAAATATATCCACTGGATGTTGCACAGAATCGGCCCGTGCTGCATGATTTGGTTGAGTAGTAGTAGTTTTGTCACACATTTGAAGTGTATAATAATTAGGCCAAAAACAAACCTATTGTTTTCAAGCAACGATAAACTAACAAGTAATATGTAATTAAGTTTGGGGTCAGGAAGATTTTTTATTTTTATAGAAATTAGTGCTTTTATTCAGCAAGGATGCATTAAATGGACAATCTTAACTTACTTTGATTTAAATATTTAGTCTATAATCTTACAAAATATTTCCATTAGGGATGCACCGATTGACCGGCCATAAATCGGAACCGACCGGTTTTTCCTTAAAATACGCGATCGGCAATCGGCCGGTTTTTGGTCTTTTTCCAGCCAATTTTTCCGGAAGTGCGTCCGCGTGCACAAACTACATTGCAATCATTCGCTATGTCATTTGGGAAGTATTTCGAAATCTGGAAGTGCAGAGCTACATGTCTGAGGCACAAATAGCAGGAAGCGAACAGCCGCTGTTGTACTGGCGCAAAAAATATGAGTCCCTTTCCTGCGCGCACTGAAGCTGCGAGTGTTCTGTACCTGTCCCTGCACAAGCAGAGACAGTGAAGCGGTGTTCAGCTCAACTTCTCGCGTGTTGGATGAGAAACGAAAAGGACTCAACTGTGACAAAACTGAAATGTTTTTTTTGTTTTTGTTTTTTTGTAAAGTAGAACTTGCATAGACGACATACATGACAGAAGTAATCATCAGTTCTGTATAGGATGATTATTTTTATTTTTCCTTAAAATTACATCGACTTAATTTAATTTAAAAAAATCTCCTGCTGTAGCACACTGAAAAAAAGTGTTTCATTCATCCAATTAAAACATTTTAGGGTAATGATTCACATCTATTAATTTTTTTAACTTGAGACAATAGTTATTCATTTTCATTGGCTCAAGTAAAAAAATATAGATGTTAATCATTTCATTTTTTTTTTAATTGGATGAATGAAACACTTTGCATCTTTGTTTTATTCGCATCAACATTATTTGATTTTAACATTTTGGAATAAAGTATTTATATAGCATACTTTTATTGTCTAACTGGTAAAGACCTTTTTTAAATTTAAAACCAAATTTAAAAACTAAAATACTGAATGCTGATTAAGAAACCTCTTATTGAATGTGTGTTGATTGGACTTAAGAACTATGCAGTTGTTGCCTTTAATTTGGTTACAGAGAGTTAATCTTTTAATTTAAGGCCAATTCTCTGTAGTTTCAACCCAATTCAAAAACAAAAGCTAAATGCTGATGTCTATACCATCTATGTTTGTATTGAATGTAGGCTACTTACTTCGCAGTTATTGCCGTTAATTTCAGATGGTTACGGTTATTGTTTTCAATAGCCAAAAGCCAGTTTGGCCTATTAAATAAAGAAAAAAAAAAACATCTTGTGTATGCACACTTTCCTTATTTCTTGTTTGTTGCTTAAAGATAAAAAAAATCGGAAATCGGTATCGGAATCGGCCAGTTTGCTTGTAAAAAAATCGGTATCGGAATCGGCAAAATAAAATCATGATCGTGCATCCCTAATTTCCATCACAAGCAAATGCTATTCTTTTGTGCTTTCTATTCATCAAAGAATCTTGAAAAAATAATATATCAGGGTTTCCACAAAAATAATAAGCAGCACAATCAGACACTGAAGACTGGAGTAAAAAATAAAAAAATGAAATAGAAAATCATTATTATTATTAGAATTAGGGCCTGGCGATAAAACAATGATTTACTTAATAAAATAATAACAAGAGTTCGATAAATGTTGAATATAATGTACATTTTTGTATATAAATATATATAATGTATATATTTTTTCCAGTTTACTAATTCTATATTTATTATTTTTATTATCTGTGGCTTGTCACTGTCGGTTTGTGCTGTGGAAGATTGTCAACAAAACAAATTATGTGAACATATGTGTAAACATACCTGGCAATAAAGCTCTGATTCTGTTTCTGATAATTACAGTATTTTCTGTGATTAAGTTATAGTGTTTGTGAATTTATACTTAATGTATTTAGACTACTGTTTTCACACAAATACTTAGAAACCATATAGTTACATTTTTACCATGGTACTGAGCATGTATGATTTTAACTGTGGTTATAATGATCAAAATGTATGCAAAAGACCAATGGTTAATTTAAATAAAACTCAAACAGTCATAATAATTCAATTTGATAATGAATATACATTTACATCTGCGTCCTAACTTAAGCTACTACTACTGTCCACTCAAGCTACTGTCAAATGTGCGTTTCTAAGAAACCAAAAAAAAAAAATTATCTCTTTAGAACATGCAGATATTTGTTTTGTTAAGGAAAAATGACTGGAAAAGTATTCTGACTGTAAAAAGTCATTTAAAACCACAATAAACGTTTTAACCTTTTAACTTGAAATAAATAAAGATTTGAAATGGAGCGTGAATTATCTATATCGACTGATAGTCAATTTTGTATTGAGATAATTTGTTTGGCCATATTTCCCAGCCCTAATTATAATAGTAAGGCAAATGTATGCATGCAAAAACATTTCCCAGAATAAATGGCTATTTTTAAATGGCCTTCAATGAATAAAAACACTTTTAGCCTGGAGAGCATGTAGTTGCAGTATGCACTAGCAGAGGCTAACGGGCTTTGCCAAACTTTGACCCCTTTGCAAGTACTTACTGTGATTTTTCTTTTAATATTATCATGTAGCCTTACTCTCTTTCTCACTCTCGTCTCTTCCACCTACTCCCTCTATCATTTCATCACCTCTGCTTCCCTACACGGTGTGCTCTTGGATGTGAGACTCTGACCTCTTCTCATTGTGTATTCCTCTTCTGTAAGAGTATGTAACACAGTCCTGTGGGCTTTGTGTGTGCTGCATATGCTCACCGGGGTGCTTCTGTGCGCCCAGGACACAGGCCGTGTGGAAGCTGCTCTCTTTGTGTGTAAGTGTCAATGCTACCATGAGCTGTATTCAGAGGGAGAATATTAAAACCGCTTCTTATGAATAGAAAATCATAAAAGAGCCCCTGCTAAATGAATAATGGATGAATCACTTGGGGGGAGGCGAACATGAAGGGTATTCTGGTGTGCCAGTATTTCAGCTGACTGGCAGTGCCCTACTGACCTGGCGATCCAGTATCACTCCGGTGTCGTACTGCATCATTATATAATCTATATACGATTAAAGTATTTTAATATTATGTTTATGATGTATATAATGTAAATTGCTATTATTAATATTATATGATTTTATTCTATATAATAGATTTTTATGAACTAAATATTCTTGTGAAAACCGATGGTATATATACTGTATATATATATATATATATATATATATATATATATATATATATATATATATATATATATATGGTATATAGTTTTTAAAAATAATTATTTGATAAATGGATGAAAGTGTGATGAAAAAACAATTAAGTTCAAATAAAAAAAGTTTTGTGTGTGTGATAATGTAAAAGTCTGTTACTTTTTAATAATTTAATGCATGCTTGTTGAAAATATTTGTCTTGGCTTACTGAAATCTTACTTTTCAATGGTGGTTGTATTTATACATTATATAATACAGTATTTCCTATTGCACATCTGTAGTTTGAAATGTGTTGTACACACAATCCAACTGCTTTTAAACCGTTTTTTTTTTTACATTCTGATTTCCGTTTCCTTCTTTTTAACAGTAGCAAAAAAAGTTAGCATTTAAATATTGTAAAGCTATGAGCTACATTTCTTTCTCACTTCTCCTTGCCACACCTGTGCTTTTACCATGTAAAATACCTGTTTTAATTCCTCTGTGACCGTGAATACACCCGACTAATTTCTCTTCTGCTTGTTTCAAATCTACTTCCCCTTTAGGAATTTTTGCACTGTGTATTTGTGTTATTGCATTAACTCCCAGGTTATTTTTGGTAATGCTTATTTAAGGCTAATGTGGCTGACTGCTCTCTTTTTGTGTCTTTCTGAAGGACCCGCGCAGTAAGCACAAGTTCAAGGTCCACACATACTCCAGCCCCACCTTCTGTGACCACTGCGGCTCTCTGCTGTATGGACTCATCCACCAGGGCATGAGATGTGACCGTGGGTATCTCTCACTTTCCTTGATTTCCACTCAGGCGCTCAATAACACATAATCAACCAATCAACCTTTTGAAAAAAAGTTTTTACATACTTTGATAGTTTCAAAGTGCAAGAGTGCAAGTTCTTGTTGTGGTGTAGATGTTGTAGGGTTGGCTGGATATCAAAATTTAGGATTCGGTCTGATACCAGCCCCTGCTGCAGGTTCTTTATGAATCTCTTTGTGATTTAGCATATTAATTAAGATAAAGAGAGTTGCATTTTGTTACAGGAACATTTAATAAACTGAATCTGTCAGAATAGGTGCAATTTAAATCAAGTGGGATCATAGAATTAACAGTTTAAACGTATGTACTGGAATATTATAGTAAATAACAAAAACTAAATTATTTTGTTCAAATGGAAACCGATAAACTACAAAGGTTTGAGGTCAGTACGTTTTTTTTAAATTAAAGAAATGTGTACTTTTATTCAGCAAGGGTGCATTAAATTGATCAAAAAGTGACAAATGCTGTTTTGTTTTTTACTTTATTCATCATAGAATCTTGGAGAGAGAGAGAGAAAAAAACAGTTTTCAGCATTTGATAATAATGTTTCTTGAGCAAGTAATTCAACACATTAGAAAGGTTTTCTGAAGGATCAAGTGACACTGAAAACTGGAGTAATGACGGCTGAAAATTCAGCTTTCCCATCACAGGACTAAATTATATTAATATACACCACTCACCAAGGTTGCATTTATATGATCAAAAACAATTCAAAAGAACAGTTTTCTATATGTTACACACCGATGAGCCATAACATTGTGACCATCCATCTAATAACCTGTGGGACCTCCTTTAGCCCACAAAACAGCGGCCACGTGAGGAGGTTTTAAATTGAACGAGGTGGCTATAGGTCTCTTGGGGTATGTGGTACATTAATGTCAACAGCAGGTCCTCCAGATCCCATACATTGCAGAGTGGTGGTGATGGAGCACAAATCCGCTTTTCGAAGTCAAACCACAAATGTTTGATTAGATGAGTTTGGAACCACCTCGAACCACTCCTTGAACGTTCTGGCAGTGTGGCATGGTGCATTATCCCAACCCAGGCTCATTCAAAATACGTGCCTCTAGATACAACAACATCGTTATTACGTACCTTACTGCATGTTTCCCGGCAGTTTCAAAGTGAAGTCTGTTAAGCCCTTGGTTCTGAGCTTCTGAGGTCATGGGTTCGAATCCAGGGCACTTAATGTTGTTTCTGAGTTTATGGGTTCGAATCAAGGGCACTTAATGGAAGGGGAAGTCATGGCCTAATGGTTAGAGAGTCGGACTCCCAATCGAAAGGTTGTGAGTTTGAGTCTCGTGCCGGCAGGAATTGTAGGTGGGGGGAGTGCATGTACAGTTCTCTCTCCACCTTCAATACCACGACTTAGGTGCCCTTGAGCAAGGCATCGAACCCCCAACTGCTCCCCGGGTTCTGCAGCATAAATGGCTGCCCACTGCTCCGGGTGTGTTCACAGTGTGTGTGTGTTCACTGCTCTGTGTGTGTGCACTTTGGATGGGTTAAATGCAGAGCACGAATTCTGAGTATGGGTCACCATACTTGGCTGTATGTAACGTCACTTCACTTCTGTAATGAAAATAATGAAATAATAAAGTGTCCCAACAGCATAACCGGCCAGTGTCTGCCCAAAAGTAAATCCAGGTGCCATAGCCTCTGTTGATATCAGTCTGTTGAGATTCAATCTCGATGATCTTGGGATCTTGGCAATGGTGTGCAGTTAGCAAGGGGACCCACCTGGGTCGTCAGCTACACAGGCCCATACGCAGAAGGCTGTGGCGAACTGTGTCCTTTATTAAACTGTGATAAATCGCCAGCTTTTCCCATTCTGACACCGAACACTACTGACTGAAAGCTGGTCCTCAGATGGTGTATATATACTGCTCTGTGAACTGCACCTGCACATTTGGTTTCTCTTTGGTTACTCATAAAAATGCAGGCTTAGTGAGTTTAAGAGACTTCTTTCAAAAACACACAAAAAAATCTTCCCAACTCCAAACTTCTGAACGGTAGTGCAGGCAGCATGAACTTTCTTTTTCCCAGTCTTATATGCTCTGCATCTATTTTAATACCTGCATCGGCACATTGACCCACATATTATGGGAATGATAATCAATTATTCTATAAATTCTATAATAAATGCATTCAACCTTTTCGTTCTCAAATCATGCATTGATGCATACAGACACCATTAACTTAACATCAGCGTTCCCATTTTACGGCACACATACAATTTGAACTGCCAAATTGTACAGAATAGCTGCACTTTGTTTAAATTCAAAATGCGTGTTACTACCCATAATGTTTTTTATGATACCATTTGTACTGTATACCATGCAACCCTAGTATAATGGTTGGGTGATCCCTGCGAGACGAATATCCTGGGAACATAACCAGGCCGTATGAAGTCCCGCTAACAAAGTACCTGACTAAAAAGAGATTTTCCATCTCACAGTCATCTACCTCTTATCCAGTGTCCAATACATAAAACATTCAAAATGTTCACTTAGCAACTGTCCAAGCCTCCGGGGCACAGATATTCACCACCACATACCTGATTGTTGGCTAAAAAATATTCATTGACATAACAGCATATTTTCCAGCAGCTCTTTACTCTTATTAATGCATGACAGGCAGGTAGGCAAGTGAGCAGACAGGTGGTGTAAAGATGAGGCGCTTAGCATCTTCACCTGAAACATGACACAAATTGTTCTGGTTGCAGACAGGGAGAGCTATAATTACCTCTGTTTAGTTTCCAATGTGTGCATCGTCTTCTCTGGGGCCCTCTACACTGTTTACACTCCAGCTATGGCTTGCACTGTCACACTTCTGACTGAACTGTGGAGAAGTGCTCCAGTGCACGAAGGAGTACAGTGTGTGTGAGTGTGTTCTTGTGTGTTTGCTTGTTCACAGTCATGTTCATGTTTGGCTATTTGATATGTAAACTTATGTTGAGTCCACCTGCTTCTCTTTGGCTTGTGGCCTCCAACGCAACAAAAGCATCATAACTGTGATTAGCATCTTTGCTACTGCTGTAATGATCAGTTTACTGTAGAGTAGTCAAGCAGCCTATTTATTTCTGATGGAGCTGGATGGCCTCGCTTGATAAGAAGTTTACTAGCATCCAAAACACACATGCTGGTGATGTTTTTAGCAGGGGAGACTCGTTTGTTCCTGGTCAGATCATAGAACCATAAAACACTGTTCCTTTCTTTCAAAATCTAGTGAGTCAGCTTCCGGTCTATTGCATACATAGGCAGGTATCTTCTAAGACAGCAACTGAAATATACAATGTGCAATTTGGTATCAGAAAAAAAATTCAAATAAATTTGTCTCTTTGCTTTTGACCTTTTAAAAAAAAATTATATGTATCATTTATCGGTTGCACTTTATTTTACAGTACGTGTACAAACATGTACTTATAGTGTACTTGCAGTGTATTTATCTAAGAAAGTTCTGGTAACACAAGGTAAATACATGGGGTAGGGTTAGGATTAGGGGTAGGTTCAGGGTTAGTACCTAGCTATTACATAGTTATTGTAATTACTATAATAAGTACATAGTATGTACATGAGGAACAGGACTGTAAAATAAAGTGCTACCCATTTATCTGTATGTACACTTATGTAACTTGAAGGTACTAATAGTCACCTTTAGGCATAAATAAGATACAAAAAAAGTTTCACCAAACTGTATTTAACAAAAAAAAACAAAAAAAAAAAAAAGAGTAAAAACAGCAATATTTTGAGAGATTTTAATAAAAAATTAAATGTTTTCTTTTTTATGTATATTTTTATATTTGTTAATTTGATGACAATTTTCAACAATTATACCAGTCTTCAGTGTCACATTATGCTTTAGAAGTCATTGTAATTCGCTGATTTTGTGCTCAGTGAATTTATTTATGATCAGCATTGAAAACAATTGTTCTGCTTACTAGTTTCGTTCAAAATTTCATAAAAAGTAATTTTAGTTTTTTTTTTTTTTTGGAATACATTTCTGTCACTTTTGATCAATTTAATGCATCTCTCCTGGATAAAATTAGGTCTATAAAAACGTCGCTTTAAATTTGCTTTCAGGGATTGCCTTTACTTGCAAAGGATACATTTGATGCAGTCTACATGTTGGTAGGAGACTTATGAGTCATTGCGGAGCTGCCATTCATAGTTACAGAATTTGCTCAACAGGTCTTTGGTAGAAGGAAAACACTTTCCCTTTCCGTCTAGCTTTTAAAAGGTCACACATATATAGATTCATGTCTCATCTTTTATACAATGTGCATCTGTAAGTTGGGGTTGTGGGTTAACATCTCTCCCCCTTTTTGTCTCCCTCCATGCAGACTGCTTGATGAACATCCATAAGCGCTGTGTGGCCAACGTGCCGAGTCTGTGTGGGACTGACCACACTGAGAGGAGGGGCCGCATCCAAATCACCGCAGAGATCAAGAACAATGTGCTCACCGTCAGCAGTGAGTCACCGCTGCCCACTCACACACATCACTGCTGCACACATGTGCATGGAAGCAAACACTCACTCACGCCTTCCTAAACCGTGCACCACTCGCTGGTGGATCCTGAACCTCTCGTTACCACACACATGCCTTCGTTTGACCCTTGAAGAACAGCCAAAAATGCACTTTAAAGGCAAATCTTGCATGAATACTTTCAGTTGAGGCATGAAGTGTGCTGCTCTCGAGTCTTGTGGGAATTTCCTTGTGTCTGATTCCTCCTAGTGGTGAATCCAAAGCTAGGATATGTTTAGACTTGTATGCACCATTGCAGGGCTTTTGAACAGGTGCTTATTGTAATGGAAATACCCAGCTGCTTTTAAAGTCTGTGTAAAGGCAATTCAGAGAATTGTTTCTCAACACATTATAAATGTTAGAAATGCATTGCTGAAACAAGTGATGAAGAAGTGTGAATTATGTAGCACTGAATTGTGGGGACGTAAAATAGTTTTTCTCCTTTTGCTTTCCAATCGCTTTTGTGATACTTTGAGACACAAAACTTACATTTTCACCAATCTTATGTTAATCTGGAGTGGCTTTATAGTAGCATTGATTCCTTCATATTTCTGAAGAGTCTTTATGTAACAGTATACAAACTTCATCATCACGAGAAGAAGGAGGCGGGAACCGACGGACAATCAAAATGAAGCTTTAATAATAAAATAAACACAAAACAGCGCGACAGCCCCTCGCGGATGATTGTCACGCACAAACAAAAGCAAAACACAAAACAGGCCTGGTCCTCTCTCGTCCTTCACTGTCGTCGCTCCTCTTTTATATCCTTCCGATCTCCTCCGTGGGACTCGAGACGTGAGTGAGTGGAGCAGGTGTCACTGCAACGGCCTCGCTCCGTTCCCACAGCTCTCGGCCCTGCCCCACTCGTCACACTTTAGTTTTATGAGATTTATAATAGAAAGATACAGCTTTATGATTCTCTCTGAAAACATCCAAGATCCTGGAGGTGTGCCATGGGCGGAGCTTAATAGTCACAGGTCGATTGGCAACAAAACAGAAAATTTTCTTCATTGGGAAGCTGAACAAGGTTATCTTTCCCTCACATCCAAAAACACACTTCTTTGGAGACATTCTTCTCAATCAAGTCCTGTGCAGTGCTGTGACGACTCCCTGAACCCAAATCAAGCATGGTGAGGAGTGCGCGCTCTCGCTCTATTTCCTGTGTACACACGCTCTTCCGGGAGAAGTGCCCGTACAAGGAATTATGCTCTCTGTGACGTCATGAAGAGCCAAGCCTGAAAAACACTTTCAGAAACGTATTCGAACCCGGAAGGAGTGTATTTGGCACAGAAATGAACTTTGGCCGTGTTTAGCATGAGAATGTAACTGTTTAACAATGTAAATAACTCAGTATGCATTAGATGCATTATAATAGCATTAGATCCCCACTTTAAACACTGATCGGTCTGCACAGCGCCGCTTCAAGCCGCACACTCCTAATAATTAGAGCACATTAGCATTAGTGGTTTGCCCACTAAATATGAGTTACTGTCATTACCTTTAGTTATTACAGCTTACAGTTAGCTAGCTAGCTTTGCCTTTGTCTACCTAGTTGCGATAATTTACAAAGCAGCTCGGTCACCTTATGTAAATTAACTATCTAGAGGGAGCATCCATTCAGGTTGTAGCACTATTTGACAGTTGAGAGAGATGGCAGTTTTCCCGTGAGTGGGTGTGGTTTCAGTGCTGACATCAGACACACCCCCAGCATCTGAGAGCAGAGAATACTGCTTATTTTTCAAGATTTTGATACTTATTTTATATACCTTGTGTTTTTTTTTTTTTTTCATTAAAATTTGGCTGGTTAGTAAATATTTTTTTCTGTGGTGTGACAGACGTATATGTAATATTGCATTATGCAGACTTAAAAAATAACCAAAATAACCAAAAATAAAAAAAAGTTTGTTTCATTTTACATTAGCATAACCTCATAGTCTCATGTGTCTAAACACAAGCATTGACTGCTAGGCCAATGTTCTTGAGCATAATCAAAAAATATATATATATATCTGTAATTACAGGATTGCTGTAGTAATCTGAGCACAAACAGGTTATAGATATTAAGCTTTCAAATTGTGTATTGTCTGTCAAGACAAAAGCAGTGGGCCGTGCAAACATGTGTTTTTGTTTGTGTGGGCCGCGAGTTGAAAACCTTTGGGAACCACTGGTCTAGTCCATGTAAAAAGTTAAAAGCTAAAAATCTAAAATGTATGACAGCAGTAAGAAAAGGAGACAAAGAACAACAAAATAGCCCTGATGTCTAAAACGCAGTTTGTGACAGTGATAAAGTGCATTCCAGCTCATTGTGAAATTCTGTAGGATCATTCTTGTAAACCTGTATTATGTTACACGTGTCCATGGCAACACAAGAAAGCACACCAAGTCTTCCTGTCTCTCTTTGACATCAGTGCAAACACGCCTCCAAAACAAAAACACAAGCACACTGAGGTAACCGTCTTTAGTTGCAACCAGGACTGTAAATATGGTGATGCTTTCAGTGTCCAGCAGAGGGCGTTATTCTCATTCTCTTAGCACAAACCGACTGAGCAAAGACTCTGCGCTTGTTCACTCAATGATAGTTCACACAATAGTTCCCAAACTGTATGCTGTCTTTCTACTGGAAAACAGAAGTTGAATTTGTTTTGAAGAGTCTTCACTCATCTGTTTCCATATACCAACAATTCATAGTTCATTATTCACTTCATCAAACATTAACGTTGCTATCAAATCAAACAAAAAACAGTTGCACTTCATGACATTGACACCTGGTGGCCTGCAAATGTTTGATTTGAGAGCATGTGTAAACTTTACATTTTAGTCTGTTCGTATACAGAGCTGTTGTATGATTCCAGGAGACATTAATTATGTTTAATAATGCGATTATAGCGCTTTTTGGAAAATGTAGTTTAAAGATTCTTCAATATTATCAATTTGTGTTCCAAATGAGAAAAAAAAAAAGGTTTGGAACGTCATGAAAGAATTGTCATTTTTTGTGTGATTTATCCCTTTATCTTGACCCTTTGTAAACCCTCTACACAGATTATTTTATATGATAATAGCTTTTCAAACAGTTTATTAAATTATATCCATGATGAATTTCCACTTAATTGTTATTATATCTATGATATAAAACGTTATATCCATGAGGAATTTGCACTTGGTTCTAATTTGGTTCTAAAGTTCCGCTTAGTCGTACTTTCGGAGCAGAAGATGAGCTCAGTTAAATGAGATTTCTGGAAGAGAAGATTTATCAAAGTACCGTTAAAAGAATTGATGACCCAAAAATGAAAAATCTGTCAGAGACTCGCCCTCATGTTGTTCCAAACCTGTATAAACACTTTTTTTCTTCTGGACAGAACACAAAAGGAGATATATTTTTTTTATTTTTTATTTTTTTATTTAAAAGTCCAAAACATTGAACCCCATTGACTTTCATTATGTGGAATAAAAAACACAGAAGCTTTCTTCTAAATATCTTGTTTTGTGTTCCACAGAAGAAAGAGAGTCATACTGTTTTGCAACGACGTGAGGGTGCGTACAGAGCTATCACTTTAATGCTTTCTGGAGGCTGTAGGCCTGGATCTGTGCAGCAGCGGGTGTGTGTATGTGACATTAGCCTCAACACACTGCTCTATATTCAGCCATGCGTCCCTCTTTTCAAGCTCAATCCAGGGCCATTTCACCCCGCGAGCCTCAGCTCCCATTTTCCCTTAGAACTGACTAACAGCCTTTAGCTCGCTAGCGGCTAATGAGCTGAGCTGCACCATGTAAAGAACCGAGGCGCAGACAGCCCTGAGCGCAAAAGACATTTTTAATCCATCACGCTGTCCTTTATAATTTAATGTCACACGACAGTGCCGCAGATCGGCTGAGCGTACAGTAAGATGAATGAGGCCACTTCCTGTCGTGCATTTCTAAGACCTGTCACTTAAAGCTAATGAATTGACCAATACCTGGATGGAAATGGGGCGGCCGCTCTGCCTTTAAAAGGTCCTTTCCACCTCATCTTTCTCACACTCGCACTCGATTTGACCACCGGAGCACTTGCAGGTTGATAAATAATAGTGAGGCAAACTGGGTGACCATGATTTGCGTTGTTGTCAGTTCTTGTTATGCAGCTTCATTTTGTGAACGAAGCCTTAAATCTTGCCATTAAATCAGCTTCTGTTAACTAATCAACTATCCCTTTAATGGTTCCAGTCAGTTCTGGATCTCTTCAGAAGACCATTTGCTATTGAGTTGCAGTGCTATTTTTCACCTAGAGAGGGCAGTGCTGTTTAATTATTTGCAAAAACATTAATTATATTCCTACAGTCTTTTACACCTGTGACTGTTTGATTGATCAACTGTGTTATACGCTACTATGTAAATGAGATCAGTATTTTTTAATCAACATAATGAGCTTCCCACATCTCTGAGCCACAAAACTGAGTGTATCTTGTAGGTCAAAGCTTTTGATATCTTCATGCAAATATCCTTACATGGTCAGTGATCTCGCTTTCTTAATTGCTCTGTGTGGAGGGCTTTCAGAACGAACATGTTGTGCATAACATTTATTAGCTGGTGAAATAAACCCTGCTCCGTGAGCACAACGGTTCACGCAGAAGCGGTCTCTCTCTTCCCGTCTTCGTGCTGCAGTACACCGCTGTCTTAATGAACAGCTAAGCCTACCTTCACACACCACTCATTATGGAAATTACACTAGCCACAAATCACAAGGCCACAGCATCCTCCAGCATTAATTGTTGTCCTGGTCAAGTGCTGAGGTCAACCCCAATTACTGGGATAGTGTGTGTGCATTCATAGCCCCACAAGGCCATGAGGGCTCATAAGATGCAAGTTTAAATGTATGACAGCTATTCACTCGCGTCTAGGGTCCCTAGTTATTGATTTTGAGCAGTAAAGATTTTATCAGACAATGTCATCCTAAACAGAACTTTCTTGTAATTCAATATCTTTTCATTTTTCTAGTAAAAAGATCTTGACCTCCTAAAAATATGATTAAATTACATGAGAATTGTGTTGGTATTTATTATAATATCAATATATTTCCAAAAATATGTTTTCTAAATAGAAAGATTTGTTTTATTTAATATTTATATAAATTATATAAAGTATTTTTTAAATTTAAGTAACTTTGATTAAATCCAGTGACTTTTTTTTTTCTCTTTTGATTCAGTTCAACAATTCATTCACTGGTTAGTTTAGATATTCTTTTTGCAGGATTGATGAATTATCAGGAGATGATGACAACTGAGCAAGTTTTTTATGCGTGTTATGAGTGAATCATTGATTTGTTTTGTCAGTCCACTAACATGGAGTTGTTTAAGACTGAATCCGGTCTCAATATCTTGCTACGGCTGCATTTATTTGATGAAATATTCTTACAATTTAAAGTAACTGTTTCAGTATTAACATAATAAATTAATAACAAGTGCATGTCTCTTTTGACCAATTTAATGTGTGTTTTGCTAAAAGTATTCTATTTTATAAAAACCTTTGAATGGTAGCGTATCAAAAAGTCATCAACAGTTGAGTAAATAAGTAAATGATGAGTTTGAGTAACATATTTTGATCATTTTAATTGTGAGATTGACGTCCACTTGAACGAACGTCTCATTCAGTCAGTCAACACATCCTTGTTCTTGAATATCAGTAGGTCCAAAGAATGAAATGCTTCTTAAACTTACACTTCAACAGTATTAGAAGGCAGGAAAATAACTTTGCATTGTTGCTTTTTATGCATAACACAAACAGTGCTTAACTGTAATATGTATTTGATCAAAACTCCAACAAAAATTTGATGCAGGCTGTAGTATGTTTTTATTTAATGTAAAGGTTCACTTGGCATTGATTGCACACTATGCAGAGTGAAAGTAGGGAAATCTTGGTCCTTATGTGTCTGATTTATTCTGTTACAGTTAAAGAGGCGAAGAACCTGGTGCCCATGGACCCCAATGGCCTCTCTGACCCCTACGTCAAACTAAAACTCATCCCTGACCCCAAGAGCGAGAGCAAACAAAAGACCAAGACCATCAAGTGCTGCCTGAATCCCACGTGGAACGAGACCTTCACATTGTATGAAAGCTTTCGCTCTGTGTCCCACCACAGACATCAGTAGCACAGCCGAAAGAGCAGTCATTTGTTTGAATGAGAAATGCAGAATCAAATGCTGAGCTTGATTTCTTTGTCTCTGTCCTCCTCCCTCCTGCGCTCTGTGTCTTACAGTAATCTGAAGGAGTCTGACAAGGACCGCAGGCTGTCTGTGGAGATCTGGGACTGGGACTTGACCAGCCGGAACGACTTTATGGGCTCTCTGTCTTTCGGCATCTCGGAGCTTCAGAAGCAAGGGGTGGACGGATGGTGAGGAGACCTACTGACACACACACACATATATATATATATACATCAGTAAAAATGAGCAAGTCCCCACGTTCAAATAGATTGTGTACACGCTAATATTAAAAGGTTTGTGTCAACTAAACCGCATTACATATCACTGGAATTCACAGACATGCAGCAGTCTGTACACGTCTGGTTCAGCCGTCCCTACTGCTCTTTCAGAAGTCCTCAGCCTGTCTTTTCTCCCTCTTCAGTAGTGCTCTTCATCTAAGAGCTCTCCGCTCACACACACACACCGTCCCATCCCTTCTCGAACACCTCTAAACACATCTCTTGTCATGAGCCCGCAGTGAATGCATAAACGTGCAGGTAATTTGACAGAACTGAGTTAAAAGAGAAAGGTCAGACCCACTTTCACAGAAGTCTTTGCTCTCTCCTTCATGTTCTCTCTCTGTCAGTTATTTTGTCTAGTCAGTACAAGTATCTAGTGATTGAAGTGTCTAGTAGTTCTTTCCCAGCTAACAGATAATTCCCACAGTCATGAGATCACTTTATGAAAAGGCATGTTCAAAATATATTAATTTCTGCAGTGGGGTTTTTATATGCCAAGGAACCCCAAATATAATGCTCTCATTGCAAAAGACCCCTTTCCTTGAATTTAAATGCAGATTTTAAATGCGTATTTATACTATGTGAGAACAATATTAATAAACAATAAACTTTTTGGTTCTAATATTAAAGCCAAAACAGATTATTAGAATAATATGAAGAAAATATGTATTTGGTATTACATTTATAATTTTATAAATATATAAAATTTATTAATAATATAAATAATTACATTAAATGAATCAATTTTTTTAAATAGTATTTTTACTATTAATATTGTTCCAAAGCAGCTGAGCAGAACATAGGGACAGACAACTTTTTTGCAAGCTAAAGAAGGCGGTGAAAGATTAAAATTTACATAAACTGTTTATGAACATAAATACTTGGCAAAGAAGTAGTGGTATATGGAAAAAATGTATTTGTTTATTTCTTACTGTTAAAATACGTATGCTATTAAGTTGACATCTATTCAGGAGTACAACCCACTATTTAATAATAATAATAACCATAAAGTTAATCTTCAGTGAATTACAGATAAGGTCAAAATAATGCTTTTCAAAATGTTATGCTAACCTTAAAATAACGTTCAGCTTGCCTTATGACTCCTGTTTGAAGAGACCGTTTTCGAGGATAAATGTATTGACTAGTACAGTGTGTTCACAATGGAAACACAAAGAAAGTGAAGTCAGCTCGTTTTATGTTTGTTTCTTATTTTTAGTTTTGATATTTCAGTGGCTGTGCTGACAGTACACATCCCCACTGGCTACTGCAGCTAGTGTCTCCTCTCTCTGTGTGTTTCGCTCTACAGATGTGACTTTTATCAGATGGTTGGATGAGATGCGTGTACGTGTTTTTTGAGGGTGTTTCAGAGGATTTGTAGCAGTTATGGGCCTCTTTTTGTGACCGCGATGGCTGCTTCCTGCCACCTGACAGAAAAGCACAGTGTTAGATTAGAGGCGAGATGTTTCAGCTCCCCAGTGGAGCTTCAGTCAGGACATACTGATCACAATCTCATTGTCAAAGCTGTCACTGTCTCAGCACGACACTCAATCATGTTTGCAAAAGGACATAGAGTCTGAGAACTGGGATTGAGAACAGGAAGTCTTTGTTATTGTTTTTTAATGTTCAGGATATAAAACAAATATATTTTTTTTATTTTTCATTTATTTGCAACACTCCGGTGTCAGATAACAGTACTTGTATGAATTATACATTCTTTTTTCCTTATATTATATTAGATATTCAAACCTCTACACTTTTTAAATAAATAGTTAATCAGTTGACTGTTGATTAATTTAATTGTTTAAATAATTTTCTTCATTTTATTTTTAATTGTATCTTGATATTAAATTGCTGACATTTCAGCTCTATTCAGATATCTGGATTAATTGATAATTAAAGAAATATTATAGCTTGGCAAAAGTAAAACTGTGTTTTCAACTATATATACTGTCTTTGGCTCATGCATATTAATTTGATGATATTAAGTCTAGGTTGAACACTTTTGAAAGTCACTGTGAGCTCATTTATGACCTCTATTCTGCATGTAGTGATCATTAACTGCCCATGGCCATGACTATGACTCATAAAAGTCTCTGACCAACATATAGACTATAAGATCTTTTCATGCTAACTGCCATTCTTCTGCGCTTTCCGTTTTCTGTGAATGTGATGAGGATGACGCTCACACACACTAAAGCCTCTGGAGGTCTAGATGTGGAAGGAAGGAGTGTTGGGGGGGGGAGTACTGCAGCCATGACTCATCTGCAGTCATAAACACACACACACACCCACGCAGACCAGAGGCAAGATGAACACAGGGCCTCCTATCACATCAGTAGCAATAAAGGATGTGGAAACCCAGCGTGCTGCTCTAGGTCTGTTGATTTTTGAGCATGTCATCTCGTCGGATCCCAGCAATGGTCACCTCACACCGTTAAACAGGAAGCTGATTTTTGGCTATCTGGAAGCACAGATGTTAGAAGAGCTAAATATGAGATGAGGCATCATGCTGTCCCTCAGACATTTGAAAGCTGATTGGGGGGCATCTCCACCCGGTTGGATTCCTCTTCACGAATGATCATAGTCAAGGTCTTCCCAGCTGAGAGGGAAACTGTAAGTGTATGAATGGTTTAAATGAGCTGAGGTAATTTGACAAAATGTGCCGTTTCAGGGAAGTGTGCAATTCCAATAGTGGCCAGATGGAACCATTATCAGAGGATTTAATGTCTCTGTTTCTGAAGCATATGTGATACTGCACTAACCAAACTGTCCCTTATTTTCTGTCTGTCAAACACATGCACACACACACACACATGCAGGTTTAAGCTGCTCAGTCAGGAAGAGGGCGAGTACTTCAACGTTCCTGTCCCACCTGAAGGTGAAGAAGGCAATGAGGAACTCCGGCAAAAGTTTGAGGTGAGAGTATGTGGGTTCACCTGCTTTTTTGGGTGTGTCAGAAATTATGTGTTTGTATTTGCATACATATATAGTGTATGTATGCACACACAAGTAAACATTAGTTTCATTTTATTTAACAAAAGATAAGCCCCTAGAGAACAGTGCTGTTTTAGTTTAGTTTTTTTGTTTGTTTTGTTTTGTTTTTTGTTTCATTTTGTGTTTGGATTATTTGTTTTTGTGTTGGGTTTCATTTCATTTTGTGTTTTTTGCTTTGTTTTGTTTATTTGTGATAGTTTTCTTGTTTGTTTTGGTTTTGGTTTGTTTTGTGTTTTGGTTTTATATTAGTTTTGTACATTTGATTTTGTTTTATGTTTTTCTTTTTCCATCACTGGCACTGTTTTGTTTCTTGTACTCATGTACAGTACTGGGGCTGTGGAATTTTTTTCTTTTTTCTGCATTGGATTAAAATCAACATCAAAGTCATTATTTCTATTTTACAGAATGGAGTCAGGTGGTTGGAGTTTGAAACGTAAGAGGAATGTAAATTTTGGCAAATTTAGTAAAGTTAGTTATTATATTTGGATAAAATATTACGGAGACAAACATTTCAACAATTGGAATAACATGCACTTGAATCATGCCTAATAAGACCAGAAATGTAAAAAAAAAAAAAAAAAAAGGAAAAAAAAAAGGAAATAGAGCCAATTTTGATTTTATTTTAATTTGACTCTCCTAACTGGGAGTGAGCAGGTAAAGTGAAAGAGAGAGAGAGGTCTTTGTGCATGAAGCATATATCACTCACTGACAATTCTGGCATAAATAACACATTGGCAAATCCCAGCATCCTCCTAGAGTAATCACACTCATGTCAACCTGCATTCTGCTCCGCACGTCCCAATTTGAATACAGAATACATCTGACTGAGAGGTACCAGCACGAAGCTCTTGATCCCTGGCCTTTTTAACCACTGATTGTTTCGGGCACAGTTTAATGTCTCCTAATGTTTCCTCTGGTTTCCTGTTTCTTTTGAGAGCATACAGTGGCTAGTAGTTGGTTCCCAATAAGTTTGTTTGGTGAAATGGTCTCGACAGTCAGTTTGTGCCAGTCGGGGGATGCATGTGATGTGTGTGGCATGTATGTTGGATGCTTTTTGTGTTTGTGTGTGTGTATGAAGGGGCACAAACTGTGCAAGTCTCTGCATAATTCAAACGGTCCCGCGGGCAGACCCAGCTGTGGACCCAGAGCATGATGGTATTATTTATGAACAGCCCAATGCTAAGCTCAGAGCAGCACGGAGTGGGTGTTTGTGTCTGAGCTGGCAGTTTTCCTACACACGGTGTGATGCATAATGCAAAATGTGAGAAATGGTCAATCTGTATCTCATCTGGTGGGCTGATTTCACACATCATGTAGGAAAAACTTCTTAACTCATCAGTTTAAGTCAACCCCCTCACATACCTACCCAGTGCTGGGTCAGTGTAACCCAATGTTGGGTAGCCTGTGCCAAACCAATTGAAACTGGCCTAAATGTCCTAAAATGTTTTTGAAGATTTTATGATGGTAAAAGAGTGCATTTTTATGATTTAAAATGAAAAACATTCAGTAGGTTGACTGACCCAGCACTATTTCAAAAAACAACCCAGCAAATTGGATAATGTATAAAATGTAATTAACCCAGCATGTGTTCTGTCCAACATTTACCCAGCGCTGGGTTGCCAAATAACCTAGAAATGTTTGTTTTAAACCCAGAGTTTATTATTAGTAGGAGTATTATTGTAAAATAAATTATAACGCTTTCAAGACTCATTTGAAAACCTTACAGCTCTATAGACAAATTGTATAATATTATATAAATAATACAATTATATAATTGTATACATTTTATAATTTGATATTACTATAAAAACAAATGTGCACTTTTTCAAGTAACTTGATTTCAGTATTGCAAAATAATAATAGTACTAGTAATTATTATTGGTATTAATATTATATTAACAGTTTATTTATTTTTTACATATTACACATATTACACACACCTATTTTAACAAAACTCTTATTTTTTATTGTACTTTTTTAAACATAATTTTAAACATCACAAAATAACAATAATAAAATAATAATAGTCTTTGTTGGAATATGTAAAAATAAATTGTTAATAGTCATAATAACTTTATTTTTAGTTTATTTGTAAACTAAAACTATTTATAACTATATATTCTGATTATGTCAAACTATTATTATTACTACTACTATGACTACTACTACTTTTATTATTACTACATAAACTCAAACTTACAAGGCAATATAATGAAGTTGTTTTGGAATTATGGAGCAGCCTTTGTGTCTGTTATGCCTTAAAACACTGGCTCTGTAGGCAGTATAGCTTTTGAGTAATTCTCTCATAGATCAGCATCACATCTGGTGTCTTGCTCAGTTGTATGCTGTTCGATTGTTGCCGGCTAAGAATGAATAACGCAGCATTCCTATATGCTTTGAGACTGAGTGGTTGTGAGGGGAAAATGCTTAGGCTCTATTTGAGAGCATCAGGACAGGAGATGTAGGAAAGGTTAGCGAGTCAGTTCCTTGCTATGGGGTCTTTGCAGTCAGGGCAGAGGGGGCAGATAAAGGATTGGCCTGTTGGCACTCATATTGAGCTCATTACGGCCGAGGCTAAATCAAGCTACCTGCCAGCAGCTCCATCACACTTGCGCACACAGACTGACCAGCAGGCCTCCCTCAGGATCAGTGTTAGTAACACAGAGCTGGTCACTCCTGTTCCTGTGCTGTAGGACCAGAGCGCCCACATCACGAAACGCTCAGAGCTGTAGCCTCATGTCAACTTGTGTTCCTGCGTCATGGGCTACAGCCAGATTTGGCTCAGCATGAAAACAGAGATGGGGAGATGACTCATTATCTCACACTCATTTTGGATCAACTCCTGCTTTATATGGATAAAACATTTTCTATGGACGTGCCCAGGGGTCAATAACGCGACATACTTTTTTTTTTTTATCCAAATCCTTTACATTATTCAAGTAGAAGTTTCTCGCACAAATTACTTACTTTCAAACTGTATTTTGACAAAGCTGCAGACTCATTAACATAAAGTTAAGAACTGTTCATAAAGTTGTTTACCACACTACAAGTTAATCACAAAAAGTCACCAACTAAGCTACTCATAGGGGCAATATATTAAATATTATATTGTAGAAATAATTATCATTTATTAGCAAAAGAGTATTGTATCGTATCATATATAATCATATCATGTTATATATCATATCATATATCTATCATATCATATATCATATCATATCAAATATCATATCATATATCATCATATCATAACCAGTTTATTATATTATCAAAATGAAGAACTATTGCATACCAATATGATAAACGATAGCAAGTTACTATTCATTTATACACAAAAAGCATAATATTGTCCAAAACACCACTTTGAAACTTATAGTGAAATCCAAACTTTTACAGCAATATATATGTACACTAAATATTTATAAAACTAATTTTTTTTTTATTCGTTTTTATTATGTATAATCATCAAAATCATTCACTAACGATTGAGCTAAACATGAACAATACATATACCGCTTTTATTAATCTCAGTTAATGTTAGTTTCAACATTTACTAATGCATTATTAAAATCAAAAGTTGTGCTTGTTAACATTAGTTAATGCACTGTGAATTTACATGAACTAACAACAAACAACTATATATTTTTTTTATTAACCAACATTATCAAAAATGAATAAATACTGTAATAAATGTATTGTTCATTGTTTGTTCATATTAGTTAATACATTAACCAACAATAACTAATGGAACCTTATTGTAAAGTGTTAGCGACATAATACGGCATAATAAGACATAACTCACCAATAAATACATCTCTTTTTAAAGTATGGTATTTCCACATATTTCAGCATTTCTGTTCAGACACCTTTTGTTCAGTTTCAACATTGTTTTTCTGTATGTGTGTGTGTCAGAGGGTGTGATCAGATCTGTTAAGTCGTCTCTTCTAATAGCCGTCCTCCTGTTGATAGCATCTCCTCAACTTTTATTCACCTGTAATTTGACCTGTCAAGACGTGACCACCTCCCTCTACATCTCACCACAATGAACAAACGACTTCCTGTCACTGTTTAGCTCATTATTTTTTTTCTTCATTCTCACTCCACCCTCCACACTGCCGTGCAGAAATGACGGTATTTGTGTGCAGTGAAGCGCGGTGAAAGCGACGCATTCAGCTCAGTGGAAATCTACCCACATTAGCATTTGTCTCCATTCCTTTTTATCCCTCCCTTCTCATTCGCTATCCTCCTCTCTAGCATCCTTCCTGTCTATTCTGGATCAGACAAATAAAAGTTGTCGCCACTGGGTCGTCGGGCAGAGCGGTTGATGCTGTATGTCTGTGTGAGTGTGTGTGCATTGGTTTTATGCTGAACAGAATATGACTGAATTGTTTGTCTTTTACAAAAGAAACACTGCCTTGGTCCAGTGATGAGGCTCTTAGTTGGCTACCGAGCTAATCGCTCGTTCACGCCCAGCAATCGATGGAGGAGTAGGAGGTGGAGAGCATTTTTATGGTATATGTGTGTGTATGCGTGTGCAGAGATCAATGCCGCCACTCAACTCGTGGTTTTGGCGCTGAGACAGAGCTTCTCAGATGGCTTTTCCCCAGAGGCCGCAGTCCCTGCCCACATATCTACAGAACCACAACATTCAGAGTGAGAGATGGGGAAAAACTCTATGAGGTATGAAGATTAGAGGGATTGTAAGCCACAAATGAAGATTCTGTCATCACGTGCTCACCCTCATTTTGTTCCAAACTTGTGTCCCTATCTTTTCTCCTGTGGAGGGCAAAAGGAGAAATTTTGAATAATGTGCTGGTTGCTCTTTTCTAGGCGATTTGCTAAGAATAGGAACTGGACCCTTCAAAATGGTTCAAAATGGAGACAAATCCTCATAAAAGGATCATAAAAATGGAACATATGACATGCAGTATTTTCAAAATCACTTCAAAAAAGTGTTATGGTAGTGTGAGGAACACACCAAAATAGAGCCAGAGCATTTCAAGTAACAGCCAGCAATAATCTTTCAGAAAATAAATATATTATAAAAACCTTTGACCAATATTTTCACTGAATGACTGCTTCAAGTTTGTGCTATTCAGTATATAGCACACGAGTCATCTGGTTTTAAGATACTTTTGAGTGCTTCTAAAAGCTTGATGACTTCCGTCCCTATTCATTGTCACTTTTGAAAAGGGGCAGCCAGCACATTTTTCTAAATTTCTACATTTTTAAACAATGTTCTACAGACTGAGTCAGTCATGCAGGTTTGGGATGTCATGAAGGTGGGTAAATAATGACCGCTTTAAATGAGATAAAGGGAAGCAGACAGCTAGAAAAAGAGGCAGAGATGTGTGAGTGAGGCTGAGCACTGGGCCGTGTGTTTGTCTGCAGGGACAGTGTGAAGTGTGGCGTCTGAACAGTAGGGAGTGGGTTAATGTAATTCTATGCTAGACTGAGCTGCTTGCCAGCCTCACAATATGGCAGCAGTTTGGAAATTAAAATTGAATGTACTCCAAAAGGCTGTGAGAGAGAGGGCAGCGAGACAGGCACGTGTAGGATGGGCCGAAGGGACCCAGGCAATCCTACACATTCATTCTGTTGGAAAATAGTAATGGAATCATGGGAAAAGTGAGAGAAATGCAGAAATTCATTTGGAATGATTGTAAAGGTGTCGGAATTGAAATCAGCTCAGCGTATTTTTAATTACAGTCACCTTCTGTACATATCACAGGATCTCAGTGGCATGTGCAATTTAAGAAATGTGTGTGAACTGCATAAAATGGTGGGTTGAAATTAACAAATAATATAATACAAGTTTTTTCAGAGACCGTGGACAAAACACATACTCTGACATGTTGGAGGGTGGCATTTACATAAAATCTTACTTGGATAGGTTCTAGATAACATCCCTTCTGTTGTTTCCTATCAGTTCTGTCCCATCAATTAAAGGGATACTCCACCCCAAAATAAAATAGTTGTCATTAATCACTTACCCCCATGTCGTTTCAAACCTGTGAAAGTTTTGTTCATCTTTGGAACACAATTTAAGATATTTTGGATGAAAACCGGGAGGCTTGTGACTGTCCCATAGACGGCCAAGTTCAACATCGTCAGAATAGTCTATCTGCCATCAGTGGTTCAAATTTAACATTTTGAAGCAACAACAATACTTTTTGTATGAGAAGAAAACAAAAATAATGACTTTTTTCAACAATTCATCTCCTCTGTGTCTCTCCACATCAGCGTAGCACAATTTTGGAGAATATGAGCTGAACGCAGGCAACGAACGTTCTTCTGTGACAGCCTGTTTCAACCGCTCTGTTTTCATTCAAATCAAATCGTAAAAACACGTAGAAAATGTATACATGTGTGGCAGCTGACACAGAAGAGTGTAAGCTGCTTGCATTCAGCGGATATTCTACAAAATGGCACTAAGGTGATGTGGAGAGACAGAAATGTTCATTTCTTAAAATCTCTTTAAAGGTGAAAAATCACATTTTATTTTATATTCACTAATTATGTAAAAATAAATAAATAAATAAACAGACATTTAATAATTTAAATAATAGATTTTAACAAAAATTGTTATAACATATACAGATATTTGAATAAAAATGGATATAAAGCTAATATAAAAAATAAAAAAAGAAACAGATATGTTGCAAATTAGGGCTGATAAAGCGATTATTGCGCCCCATTCCGCCCCCTTTATGCAGTGCTGCGCTTTCGTTCCTCCATAAAAGCCCAGTTTCCCGTGCAAATCAGTAAAATCATGTTATGTGACATTTGCATAATGGGACATGCTTTATTTATAAAAGTATATTTATTCATGTTTTTAAAAGCATGAAAGAAAACTTTCGTTGCTCCTCAGGAATAGAGATATGCGCTTGACGGAACGGAACACAGACATGTAAAGTCTTCTTTTAGCTCAAATACACACAAAAATGTGTCAAAATGCTGTGCTTAGTGATTAATCGTGTATACCTTCGTCGGTCATGTAATAAATTAATGTAAAGAGTTGAGAATGAAAATACGTGTGTTATGGTCATTTGGATCCGTGCGGCTCTTACAGTAACAGCCGGCTTTTTTCCTGCTGCGACTGTGTGCTTATTAATCAAACAACAAAAGATAAATTTATAATCACACACTGCTCTTGAGTGAAGGAATTTTGTAGCTTTAAGAAACAAAAAAAGTTTAATTCTTACAGTGAAGACTGCTGTTTTATTTTAAATTTGATTATTCATTTCTGTAGTAGGCTGTAAACTGCTTGAGACTTGCATAAAATAAACATTAAAGCACAGTTTGTTTCATTTGTATATTTTTATTCTATTGTTATTAACCCTTTGCTTTTATTACTGACAGTTTAATTATTTTCAATAATTGTCAATAATTTTGTGGACTTTTTGGTTGTTTGAAATTCCACTGGTCTCTGCAATGTAGATGTCAAAGCAACCTTATTTACAGAAAATACATATTTGATATGTATCACTTTATTTAAATAAATCACTCATATAAAGCCCTATTTTAAATGAATATTCTAATAAAACATAGACATATTTAAATACATATTTATACAAATAATAGATATTTAGATAAATATTTAAAATGCCAGATATTTAAAGAAATGTATTTTATTTATATATAAATAAATAAATAAATAAATAAATAAATAAATAAATATATATATATATATATATATATATATATATATATATATATATATATATATATATATATATATATATATAAACACAATATATTCAAGCAGAGCAGATATTTAAAAGAGAGGTGAGCTATTCTTATTACATCTACAACTTATAATAATGTAATAATAATGTTAGGTAAAAACATACATAGATATTTAAATAAAAAAAACATTTTTTATAAAACAGATATCTGAATTAAATAAGAGAGATACCAGTTAAAACAGTGTCTGCAGTGCATAAAAATCTAAATAAGTCCGGAGTCTTGTCATCCTTGTTGTGTTTTGTGTGTCAGCCCAAGCGCTGTGTTTGTATGTCTCGTGAATGAGAAAAGCTTTTAGTGCATTTGTGTGTGTGAGACTGTGTGTGTGTGTGTGTGTGTGTGTGTGTGTGTGTGTGTGTGCGCGTGCATGTGTGACCTGTTGCTAGGCTGCTGTAGGTGTGATTGGCTCACAGCTGTAGATAATGGATCAGTTCTCAGTGGACTGTGAAGGAGAATGTTGGTGAACAAGGAAAATCGGCAGGACACTTCCCCTCAGTTTGCAGCCGACGGGGCCTAATGACTGTGCCCTGTGACCGCACACACACTTAATACAGAAGGAACCACAGACATTTACACAGGCCGTCTGTTATTCGGTAGCATGCCAGCTTGGGCAGTGAGATGCTTGCCAGAAACTAAACGTTCACCTAGAGAGAGCGAGAGATACACACACACAAACTGCCACAGTTTAACCGACACACACCCACTTCCTCTGTGTCTAACAAACACTTTAGAGCTGTTTTACAAATGCTGCCAAAAACATATTTAATGTTTCTCTTTGTATTATAGACACATGCTGTCTTTTCCACACATGCACACAATAGCCAAAAATGGCTTCATCTGCAGTCTGGATGACAGGTTTACCCAACGCTTGCTGAACCGTGTTTTTGACTGATTTAGCAGGGATGTGATGAATGGACCTGCTTAAGAAATTCAGCAACCAACAGAGAGAAACAAACAATAGATGTCAGTCATGTCAGGCTGTGGCATAACTGTCCCCACAAGGATAGTAAACCCTGAAATCACCTTCATTTTGTAGACCATTAAACGATCGGCGGAAAATAAGAAAAAGACTAGAAATATAGATGTAATGGTGGTTGGGTATACATATGGAGCAGTTATGTTTGTATTTGCTCATGCTTTCCAATTCCCCACTGTATACTTGCACTCTTTTGCTCTTTCACTATTCCATTGGTCTTTCCTTATTGCTGCTCTCTCAAACTTTAAGAAAGTAATAATAATTATTATTATTATTCACATTTATATAGCACTTTTCTAGGCACTCGAAGTGCTTTACATTGTCAGGGGGTATCTCCTCATCCACCACCAGTGTGCAGCATCCACCTGTGTGCATATATGAAGACAAGACGGCTAGATTTCAAAGTTTGAAGCTTATTTCACAAGTGCATATGCTGCAGTAATGTTGAGGCTTAGTTGTCGCTGTCAGCTAGTTAAAGACTAAAAATGAAAGCCATTAGCTTGAGTCATGGAGAATGTGCTTAGCTTTTAATAAACAGTAAATGTCTTGATGAAAATCTAAAAATGCTAACAAGTTTCTGTACAATATACAGTATGTGTATATACAACTTGTAATGATTTGTTAACTGAATCTGTGAACCCAAAAATACTTTTTATGTACAAATTGGTGCAATATGTGTACCACAGTAGGCCAATATTAAATATTTTTATTTTATCAGTATTATATACCAACATATATAAAAAATATTGGTCTTTTTTTAATGCATTTATATTTTAGGAATTAATAGTATATTTTATTAGTTATTGGGTTATATTCAAGATTAACACTATTAAATATAATCAAAATCAATATTCATTTCTCATACTGAATATTGTAAAGTTGTGATGCCTAAATTAACTTGCTTTTAAGTAGTCATTGTGTTTATTTAGACAGTATATTATAGTATTTCTAATATTGTCCTTTATCTGTTTACAGCCATAACATGAAAATAATTATCAGCTTATTGCAAAGAATGCAAGCCAGAAATTGAATATTGGTGTGTCTCTACACTCTCAGAAAAAAAAAAATACTAAAGCTTTCACAGGGGCAATACTCTTTCGAAAAGTACACCTCTGTACCTTATTTACCGTCAAGGGGTACCTAAATGGTACACATTCATGCCTTTTCAAAGGGCACTGCCCCGGGGACAGCTTCTATACTTTTTTTCTCTTTTTGTCTGAGAGTGTAGGTTTCTGTAATGTTGGTTTTTGGAGTAGGATTTAATAAAATATCATTAGCTCAGTCAAATAAAAGTCGCCAGAGTGCTAGAAAAACAAACGTGTCTGTGTTGTCTCTGACCCCACTCTAACACCAGCTTACTGTCTCTTTTGCTCTTTCCCTACAGAGAGCTAAAATTGGTCCCAGCAAAATAGAAGGCTCTTCCTCCAACACCATCTCCAAATTTGACAGCAATGGCAACCGGGACCGCATGAAACTGTCCGACTTCAATTTTCTCATGGTGTTGGGCAAGGGCAGCTTTGGAAAGGTAACTCTCGCCTTGTTCTTTCCCTCACTGGTGCTTGAAGCAGCAGGTAGTCTCGCCGTGAGGTCACTCTAAACAACTAAGATCACTGGAACGCAGGCTAAAAGACAGAGAGAGGGGAAATAGGAGGGTGAGTGGGCTCATGTTCCAGTTGCTGCCAGTTGCCATGGCAACAGGATTTTAAAATGATATTGATATGTTGAGGTGTAGTGCGAGACCTCTGTCAGCATCATTAGCCAAGACTGTTTGATGTCGTCCACATCACCACAAATGAAATGTCAGCCTCTCTGTTGCATCTGACAGACTGACCTGTCCATTTCGGTGCTGCATCTTCATTCTCAGAGGCTACCAAACAAATGTCTGTGCGTGACTCTGAGGTTCTCTGCAGGCTCATAGATTTGTGTTCAGAGAGCAAGGTCTGTGCTGAAGTCTGCCAGAACTTGCATTGTGAAAACAAATAGTGATTTAATGGGTATTTGTTTTCCAGTGAAAATTTTGACAGATCCTTAAGCAAATGAAGAGTTTGGTTCCAAAATGCAATTTAAACCATTTTAAAGGGGTAATATGATGCGATTTCAATTTTTTCCTTTCTCAAATTCAAAGAGATATTTTTTATAAAAGTTAAGACTCATCCACACCCCCCTAAAATGGCTCATTCAAACACACCCCCACATGTCTACATCACTGTGTGGGAAGATTTGCATCTACGGTCATTCGTAGAATCTGCCGCCCACGCGTTCTCATAGCCAGCTGCCTCTGCTTACTCAAGGCCGTGTTGTGTGATGCTGTTTCATTGAGAAAACGAAACTACTTTGTTTGGCCTTCCAAAAGAGGACACGACTAGAAATCATGTTTATATCACATTTATAATGTTTTTGTTTGTTTGTTTGTTTGTTTATGTCTTGTCGCTCCGGCTGGACAGGGCATCACAATATGTTATGGGCCGTAACATTTCCATCACACGCTTGAGGTATTCGGCCAATAACAACACACTGGATAGCTGCCCAATCAGAGCAGACCAGAGCTTTGTAAAAATCTACGTGTGTCAGAAGGCAGGGCATTGAGGAGAAACAATAATGTACATTATGTGGAAAATAACGTGTTTTTTTTTTTTTTTACCTTAAACTAGATAAACACATTTTATTACACCAGATAATATTATTTTTAGCAGCATCATATGAGTTTCCGCCAAAATCAGTATTATATCTGGTCAGTATTGAAAAGTCAGTTTAAAATTTTAAAAACCACGACAAACGCCAGTCTCCCTTTTTTGCAGAATGCGATATATCCTCTCAACCAATCACAGCGCACCATTCCATGCACTCTAGACAGTAATGGTGGCACTCTGAATACACCCTGCATCCTAGTTTTTCTCGACTACTTTGTACTTTGTGATCAACTAACAAGGGCTGCACGAAAAATTACATGTGATTGTCATGCCCATATAGTCAGCAAAGCCGGTTCTTTGATTAATAGTACCGGTAAATCTCCATCACGTGCTTTCAGATGGAAATTATTCAGATTAATTTAATACACAGAGCCGTAGATCACTGATATTGCATGGCTTGTCAGTGTTAGTGTTTTTATTAATGCCATTTATGTTTTTATTAATACAGCACATAGCACTTGTCAACTAAATGAATGTAACATGGCAAAGATGAATGCTCTTCTGGAAGCTGAATGTAAGAGAAATATCATTTTGTAATTTCTGTGGTTTAATGTGATATTGTTGCTCATGTTCTTGTTCATGATTACATTTTATTTTATTGCTGTAATTGCATTTTGGGAAAAATAATAATACAATTTTATTATAAATCTTTGAAAATCAAAACCAGGATTTAAATTTTGCATGTTTTTATAGCCTAAACCGTCTATGTGAGAGTTTGAAACAGAAAATAGTGTTTATCTCTTCTTGCCTTCTGGTAAAGGAAACAATTTTTTTTTCTCAAATTAATCAAAATGGATTTATTAACTCTTCATATGATATTAAGACCTTGATTTCTTGCCTCATTCCGGTGTAGGCAACAGTAAGCATAACACAAGCTGTGATGTCTGATTTAAGAAAAAAACGAAAAAAGACGCAGTTCTTTCTAATGAAGCAGTCAAAAATATTAAAGAATTCGCCTTAAACTTGCCTGTCAGTTATCAGTTTGAATCAGACTCCATCAGTCAGTGAATCGTCATTTCTGACTCCCTCACTGAATCATAAGTAATTGTTCAATTTTAACTGTTTGAAAATGAACATGAAAACTTTAAAAGAGAAGCCTTACGATTGGCAGAGTTTTTTTAGAGATAAAAAAAAGTAAGTGAGGTTAAAAGAAAGCATTAAAAAAACTGTTTTCTAAATACATGCTATAGAATTTATTGTGAATGCTTCATCCATTCATGCTTCATCATTTAAAATAATTTGTGTGGTTGTAATGTTTAATCAAAATGTCATTACTTGTTGTTGTTACTTCTGTTATATTTTCACTTTAAAAAAAGAAGATTTTACAATTTACTAAGGAAATTTTAACTTAAAGGGATAGCTCACCCAAAACTATCCCTTTATCGTCTTAATATCTTACCTAGTTTTGCTTCTCAGGTATTTTTTCTTGTTTTTAGCGATGTTGAGGTACTTTTATTGGAAAAAAGACCAAGATCCTATGAAAATATATATTTTAGAATAGTAAATGGGAGATTGGCAGTGTTGATATTGCTCTCAGTGATTAAAAAAAATGGTGTTTTGTCAAAAAGACTGTAGATTCCATGATGATGAGCCTTCAGCAGAGGGAGCTTCAGAAGCTGACAGATGTGCACTTTCAGTCCAGTTGGGATTATGAGTTCGAAGCAGACCTCAGTTTGAGACATGATCATTGATCAGTATCTGTCCTTGAATATGCTGGTCCTAGAGCAGTTCTCATCCAGGGCCCAGCAGATACTTTTGTGTGGCTGCACTTACTGACAATGTCCTTGAGACTTTGGAGCACTGTGTGCAGTCGTGTATCTTTGGTTCGATGTGAGTTTTTCTAAACAGGTATGCAACGGTAATGAATGCGTTGGAATGGATATGACCTGCTTGCTATTCTGCCAGAGTAGTGTGTGTGTGTGTGTGTGTGTGTGTGTGTGTGTGTGTTAGGGTGTAAAGTAGCAGATGGTGTCCTCTGTAATGTTGAAGTGAATCGCTTCTCTTTTCCCATTGCCAGTCACAAGATGTCCATCTGGGGCTGTCTTTACACTGAAATAACTCTGCTCATTTCAATATGTGCATTTATTTTCAAGAGAAAGCTAAATGGCAGAGCCAGAATGTCCATAAAGTTTCTTCAAGCATTAGTTTTCCTCCGTCAGGTTTTTCTCTGTGACCTTGCCGCAGAATGAGGGAGGGTATTTGAGAAATGCTTCACACACTGATGAAGCGCTATTGGTTTGGTGACAAGAAGTACTGTGGCTGTTTCAGGCATATTGGATTGGGTTTAAATTCATCACACACACACGCATAAGTGTTGAGGAGCTCATTTGAATCTGTAGCTACCAAAACTACAAGATACACATATGTAAATAGTTATGCTACAGTAAAGCTACTCTTTCCACAACCTGAAAAACATCAAATTGATGTACAGTATATATAAAAACATCCTAAAACGCCACATGGGAGCTCAAATTGGTTAATAATTTTTTTTAATTGGTTTATTTACATGAACAAATTCACTGCAAAGAATCAGATTTTCTGGCACTAGATATATTTATATATGAGAGAGAGAGAGAGAGAGAGGATATTTTAGAAGAGCGTGTTTGTTTACTCCCTTGTCGTGCTACGCTGCCATTAATTGAAAAAAGTAGCTTGTTATTGGAAAAGAGACACAGTTTTGAAAATGGTTGCACTACTGTCATGCTACTGAAAAAAAAAAAACTTCATTTGCATATGGATGTAATATACTGTAGTAAGTCGAACACTACCGTGCAAAACTCAAAGCTTAAAGTGTTGTATTTGTTTTCCTTTAAATGGTATTGATTGAAATCAGCGTTTAATTTCATTCATCTAGGTCATCTATGTTTGTATGGTAACAGATGTTTTAACAGATGTTTCAATATTACTGGAAATGTTTTTGAATGGCTTGACTGTTCTGTGTTAAGTGGAATTATACCTGTGATTATAGTTATGTTTGAATTTATTTATTTATTTATTTTTCTTTTAATTGTCATAAAAATGTATGTTAAATAAATTGTGTTATAATTATATATATATATATATATATATATAGTTATACTTTTTTATGTTTATGATATTAATCTTTCACTTATTTATTTAATCTTCCTCCAGTTCTATTGCTCTTTGACTCAGTGCAGTCTTTTTACTCTACTCTTTGAACTTTCTCTCTCTCTTTTTCTTCCATTTTTATCCCTCTCTCTCTGGTTGTCTTTTCTCTGTAGTACATGCGCCTTCAGGCTCAATACTAAAAATGAGCATAATTAAAATCTGCCCTCCCGTCACTCGAGATTTGCTTCACCATGCCGTTGTGCCACTCTCAGATCTGCGCCTTATTGTCTTCACGTGTGTGCGAGAGCTTCATCTCTTCTGTCCATCATTTCTCTTTGTCTTTTATATCATCTGTGCCTCAACTGCAGCTATCTTCTCTGGCCTAACATGCCCTAAACATGCGAAGAATGAGTGTAAACGCTACTGTCTTAATCCACAGTCAAAGGCCAGTCTATCTTCTGCTAATAAATGAAGCTCATGTGATGTGTTACAGTGTTGCTTTGCTCATCTCCTCCTGCTAGTTCACTCAAATGCTTCAATTGTGTGTTTTGTTACATAACTGTGAACATCCCTGAAACATTCACGCTCTCTTTCTCTCTCTCTCTCTCTCTCAATCTGTTTTTTTTTTAGGTGATGCTGGCCGAGAGAAAGGGAGGTGATGATCTGTTTGCCATAAAGATCCTGAAGAAGGACGTGGTGATCCAGGATGATGATGTAGAATGCACTATGGTGGAGAAGCGAGTGTTGGCCTTGGCAGGAAAACCACCCTTCCTCACTCAGCTGCACTCCTGCTTTCAGACCATGGTACTGCAGCTTCTTGTCTCATCTCTTCTCACCTCGTCTCGTCTTGTCTCTTCTGCTGTCGTCTCATTTCATGTCATAGATTCATCTCGCCTTCTTTCATCTCATGTCATCTCTATTGCTCTTCTTACCTCATTCCCTCCTCTTAATTTCTCTGCTCTTTGCCTTTGCCGCTCTCTTCTCATTTCATGTTGTTTATTTTGATCTTCACTCCATGTTTCATGTAGACGAATCTCGCCTCTTTTTTTCTCATGTCATCTCTTTTGCTCTCCTCTCCTCGTCGTCTTTTCTTTTCTCCCTTCTCTCCTCTTCTGTTCTCCTCTAATCTGCTTTTATCTTCTTCTCATATCTCATATTATCTCCTCTCCTTTCTTCATCCTCATCTTGTCTCATCTCATTTAATCTCATCTCGTCTCTTCTCCTGTTCTTCATTCAACGCATCTTGTCACCTCACTTTTTCTTCTCAACTCATCTCTTTTTGCTCCTCTCTTCTCAATGTATATCCTCTGACATAAGCTTAAGCCTGGGCTCATGTCACTTTGTGTTCTTTTAACTGTAGCACATGACCAAACACACATACAAACTCACACACAGACACACACTTGAATTCATCCCTCCCCATCCCCCACAAGCAGCTTAGAGACTGCAGTCATTCGTACATTGACAACATTGATTTGTGTGTGTGTGTGTGTGTGTGTGTGTGTGGTCATGGGAATGTGACATGCTCACGGGGGGCAGCGCGCCACACACTCATAGGTGGCCACAGCAGATCTGTGACAGGCAGCATCGCCATCTCTCAACATCCTACTGAGCACCGCATGAGCCCCTGTCACCGACAGCAAGATAGCGAGAGATGGAGAAATCGAGAGAGGAAGTGAGAGTTAAAGGATAGAGAGGACCGAGTCAGAAACCGAGGAGACTCCGGGGGAGGAAAAGGTTGTGACGTCACACAGCCGAAGCTCTTATGCCTGATTTTTCTGGAAATGCATTGGATCTCAAACGAAGCTACGTCACTAAATCATCTCCTCCTTCGCTCATGCATTCGTTAAATGCAAATAAAGCCTGGTTAGCTCCAAGATATTCGAGTGGGGTGTTGGGAGGGGATTTCTTTATGGAGGGGGATCAGTCACATGAGGTATTTGACAGCCAAACAGCTGCAGTCATGTAGATTATCCTCAAGCCTATAATGGGGAGTTAGTCATATGTGTGTGTGTGTGTGTGTATGCTGATGTGTTGAAGTCGTAGGGCTTTAGGTAGTTGGTGTGTAGTGGAGTGAGGTAAAGACTCTTTCCTGCCTGACAGTGATGGGACCTCCTTTAAGCACTGCTGCATAGCAGTCCGTCTCCCCCTCACACTCTTCATCACTTTCAGTCTCTTAATCCTCCCTGACTCTAATACCCCTGACCATCACACACACACACACACACACACACACATCACCACCACCACTACTGCAGGAAATTACACTACCCGCAACTGATGCAAAATAAGCCTCATCATTACCGGAAGAAAGGCAATAAAATGGAGCCCAGGGAAAATGTGGCTGAAACTTGCAGATATGAAGACGTCCAGCGTGTTTTGATCTTCGGATTTTGGCCCTGGGATTTGTTTTGTGTATTAGTGTGTGGATGTGCACATGTGTGTGTGTGTGGATGTTAAAAATGTAATATAGAGTTGTGTCACTAAAAGTAAATATTCTTGCAGCGGGTAAAAAATATACAACTTGTCTGTTGTAGTCTGTTTCCTGAATTTGTATTTTCACTGAAACAGACATGTTCTGTCAAACTCCCAAATGAATGACTCCTTTGAGTTGACTCTTTTTTTAATGAACCCAAAAGATACAACATGCCCAAATCAATGACTTCTATATGTCATATTTTAGTGAATAAAAAACATTAAGTGAAATCCAGTTCCTGGGTGATTTATGACAGATCAGATTTTTAGTCAACCACAAATAGAATGCTCAGCAGTTGCTGAAAGTGAAAAAAGTGATGTGACATTCAGCCAAGTATGGTGACCCATACCCAGAATTCGTGCTCTGCTTTAACCCATCCAAAGTGCACACACAAAGTGCAAGCGACTTCAACCGTCTTACTCTTTGTCATATTTTCTCACCTCTCCTGTGTTTGACTCTTACCCTCCTGTCTCTGTGTATCTACAGGACCGCCTGTACTTTGTCATGGAATACATCAGTGGTGGGGATCTCATGTATCATATCCAGCAGGTCGGCAAGTTTAAGGAACCCCATGCTGTGTGAGTACAGCTCTCATCTTTGTCTCTGCATAGGGGCCACACTGCAAAGATGTGGCATTTTCAGATTCATTAATACAAAATCAGATAAATGGCTAATGGTACCGACCAACGATGATGCACCAGCAAGTTGATGCGTTCCCCAACGTTAAGTGTTGACTTTAAAGAACTTGTTCAGAGTTGAACTCACAGACAAGCTTTCAATCAGTTAGCTGATTATTTCACCATGAGCTCACCGATTAGTTCATCGATGAGCACATTGATTGGTTCATGATGAGCTCACCAATGCGTGTCAGTTCGTGTAATGTGAATGTGGTTGAATTTATCCAACCAACACACTCTGTAGAATGAACAGGTGCTCTCCTTGTTATTAACCAATTGGATGATGGGTGGAAAGGAGGGACATTTCGTAGGGCAGAAAGAGTTTCCCGCTGTGCTGTGTTGTCACTTCAAAGTGACCTCAAAGTAGTTTGACCCACTGTTGCTGCTGCTGATGCTTTTTCTCTTCCTCTTCCTCAGTGCCCTCCTGTTGGAGATATGAGCTGTCTACTCAGCATAATTCATAATTAGGTGTACGAAGGCCAGGTCAACCTGTTTCGCCCATCTCTAACTTTCTTTTTTTTTTTTTTTTTGCAGTATTTCTGCAGCTCTATAGAGTGCTGCAGTGATGTCATATTTCTGTAGGCCAACCAAGCACTTCTTGAAAATTAAATGTTATGTTAATAAAGTTTTTTGCAACCTAGCCACAGACCACAGACTGTACTTCAAGCATTTAAACATAAATAGATTTTAAAAACCTGTTGACTTTTGGGACAATGCACCTGGAAGTGCTAAAATGCTAACTCATTTCTGTGCATACCTGTCAAGTATCCCGTTTTGGCCGGGAAAGTCACGTATTTTACCCTTCTTTCCCGCCGTCCTCCCGTATTAGTATTTTCCCGTAAATCTCCCGTATTTTTATTTATTAATTTTTTTACCTGCGTTATTAATAAAATAATAATAATAAAAACATTCCCAATCTGAGCTCTGTCACTAGTCTCGCGATAACTCCCACCTGTAGCAGCCTGTCGCGAGGGGTGTGTGAGGTCAGATGACATGAGTTATAACGTGGGAAAAACAACAACAACAAAAGAAAAAACAGAGACGGATGATGGATGCTACAATAGAGAGTGAAGGCACACCTGCCAAAAAAACAAAACCCATGTGTAAATACCGTGATAAATGGGACAGCGAATTTACTTTTTTTAAAGAATGCAAAGTCTGCAACAAATTGGTACAACAACTCACTAAAAGAGTAAAAGAAAAGTTATGTGAAATGAAAAGAAAAACTGTTAAAGAAAAGCAATATGAAATGAAAAGAATGTGTGGAATTAAAATAAAATGTAAATGTAAAGACATCAATGTTAAATTAACAGAAAATATGCAAATAAGCCTTTAAATAAATGCTCTTCATATATACCCTTTTGTGTTTTAATTTGGGCTATAACACCTGTCTTAAAATGTAAGGGATACTGGAGCTTTGTTCGGGTGGTGGGACTGCTCGCAATGGGCGCTGGAAAATTTCCCTTATTTTCAAATCCAAAACTTGACAGGTATGTTTCGGTGTCTTTGGCCTACAAGAATAAGTCTTCCCTGTAGCACCTTATTCATCTATTCATCTCTCCTCCCTGTTGTTTGATGAGGTATTGAGTTGAGGCAGATGAATAAGAGGATATATAGAATTCATATAATTATTATTATTGTATTTTTTATATATTTTTTGCATTTAAAATAAGACTTGTTCTCTTACTAATAAAGTGAACTCAGACTTCATTTTGCATTCACAAAGCACGTTACAAGTGACTGTCTGACATAGTCTGATGCCTGAGTTCAGTAAAGTGATCACATCCAAGCTGAAATTCCTGTGAGCCACCCTGTAACTAATTTGAAGAAAGAAAGAAAGAACTATCAGCAAACAGACAGGCGTTTGAGGGTGATCTCTGTATGGGCGGCTCTTTGGCAGTAGATGACTGAGCTGACCTTTGCGGTAATCTCCTCTCAAAACCACACTCTGTTTCCACATCTAACAAGCTTCATGTCTATTTGCTCTGCTTTCAGCTTGCTGTCTGCCCTTTATCATAAAGAATTAGCCTGTCTCTGTGGAGGAGTGCAGTGTTGTCATTGTGTTGGGTATGGAGCTCAGTGCAGTTCAAAGGTCAGGTTGATTATGAGCGCCCAGTGCCAGGGAGGAGGATGTGGAACAGTTGCAGCACTTTGTAGCTGTTGGTGATGGAATAGATCCAGGTTTCCAGATGCAAAAGTCCACAATGGTTATGGAACACAGTGCTTCAGGATTTGCTTTTATTATGATATAATGAGATTCAGTCGTATTGATTCTAAAAGACAATTATTATTTTCTTGTTACTTTGCACCTCCTCCCTTGTTTTCTCAGTATATGTATAGCCATAATTTGTTATGTACAAAATGTACACAAACGTCTCGTCTTAAACGAGAAGCCATTTAGTGACTATTAGCACAGATGGTAATAACACAGTGTTAAATGTGGCAGACAATTGCTGAGTTTTGTGAATGAACCTGATTTACATAGAAATGTATGGAGTATTGTGAATACTGCTTAAAAATTTAAGAAAGAAATCAATTATCAATGTTTTAATTCAAGAAATAAAAATGTAAATTAAGTTATTTTTAATTTAAAACTATTTAATGTTTTAAAAAGTTGTTGAATGTAACATACAGTAATTAAAATTAAACTATTAACTTTTAAAACTGACAAATAAAGATATGAACAGTATTAACAACTGTTTATTTCAAAATGGTGTAAACATCGTTTTATGTAAAAAACAAAAAACTGTAATTATTATAAAAGTAACCACTTAAAACTGACAAATAAATAGACGTTTACAACTGTGCATTTAAAATATTTAAAGTGAAGTTGAATGAAACAATTATAGTAATTGTCGCTAGTAGGGTGAAAGGTGGTGATAATTATAGCGGCCCACGGCTGAGGGGGGCCACCGGTGATCTCAACCGTCTGGCTGAGGCAAGCCTAAAAAGACAATCAGGTCAGCTGACAGACCACTACTGTGTGTCGTCATGAAAGCTCTTTTTGCTCTTGTACTGACAAATACATACAAAATATGTCAAAATACCCATCTTGGAAAGTATGTTAAAAAAAACTATCGTTATGTCTTAGGTGAAAGTAAACAGTTGAGAAAAAAATCAGATGTGTATTATCCCACTTCGCAATGTGACGTCGGAGTGACATCTTTTTCATGTAATTTTTTAACGTGCATATTCGGTCCATTGAAGGGGTTGTTTTGTAACGCCATGCGACGTCTTTTTTCAATGTCTTTCGAATGTCTAATGTTGACGTCTGTGGGACCTCCATGTAAGGGCTATTTATAGTCCAAATGTGGTCGTTTGTGGATGTCTTTTCAACATCAAATTTAAACTTATTTTGGACGTCGTTTTTATAACTTCTATAACCGTGGTCCCATGTTTCCAGAGGGTGGAGGACATGTTTTCTGTGCCAGTGAATTTTCCTGTAGTTTTGCCTCAACTTCTAGTTTCAACAGGAAATGCATTACACCTTCGTATGCATCTCCAGTTATTTAACTAGCTGTTTGTCAAATAAAGCTACAGGAAAATGAACTGGCCAAGAAAACATGTCCTGCACACTCTGGAAACATGGGACTACATACAACACTACAGATATAACAACAGAAAAAATCACAATTCAGTATCACCATTTTCTTCTTTACTAAAAAATAAATTCACCAGTGATGCAGGCTGAAAAGCTGTGCTGCCATTTTGTAATGATTGAACACTCGCGCGAAATTCATCGAAATGCATAGTTTTGTCTCGTCCAATCAGAGTGGCATTTACTACTTGGGTTATGATGATGTGCTGCCTCGTCCAATCAGAGTGGCATTTACTGCTTGGGTTATGATGATGTGCTGCCTCGACCAATCAGAGTGATGTTGACTGTTTTTGTCTCTTTGGTTGAAATCCAAAGCCCTTGATAGATAGTTGTCCTTGCCTGTCCTTTAGCTGCTGTTGGTTCTTTTTAAATTAGAAATAAGGAGGATAGGCCTAATACATGCTACCATGAAACTATTTTCTGAACTATAATTTTATAAATTCTTATAAAGCCTGTATAGTAGAGTACTTTCACTTATTATTGAACTTAAATATACAAGCTTGATAAAAATGATCATTCTAGAAGAAAATTTCAGATGACACTAAGGGCCCTATTTTAACGATCTGAAACGCAAGTGTCAAAGCGCGAAGCGCAAGTAACTTTGTGGGCGGGTCTCGGCGCTGTTGCTATTTTCCCGGCGGGATAAATGGCTCTTGCGCCCGGCGCAAATCTAAAGTGGGTTGGTCTGAAGTAGTTTCATTATTCATAGGTGTGGTTTGGGCGTTACGTGAAATAAACCAATCAGAACTTCATCCAACATTCCCTTTAAAAGCAGGTGCGCAAGTTCCATTATGGATTGTTATTATTATGGCGTATTTACCAGGCGCACGCCAGGAGCGGTTCACAGCCGAGGAGACTGATGTTCTTGTAAGAGCAGTGAAAGACAGAGAAGTTGTGTTGTATGGGGATGGGAGAAACCCACCCAAAATAGCGTCGGTTAAACAGGCGTGGGAGGAAATAGCCACAATTTGTCAGATGTCCTTATATACACATATGTCTTGCCACTATTTGGCCAACAGGTCTGATCCTTAATTACTACAATTAGCCTGAATAATTTGTAAGCTAGATTTATGCCTATTTTTTCACATCTTGGTGGCACACCACAATGATTTCCGTCATCTCACGTGTTAATATTTTTTAGTGTAACAATTTATGAATTGCAAAAATAACTGTTGCATCTGTGTAGATTACATGAGGAAAGTGTATGCGCGTTGTGCACGCTATACATTATGGTCAAGCATGCGCCCTTAAAATAGCATAATGAACAACGCGCCACTGACTTTAGACTAGGTTTTTTCTGGTCAGTGGCGCAATTGTTTAATGGAACAGCAAAATAGCACCAGGGATCGTTTGCGCCAGAACACGCCTCCTTTTTTGCGCTGAACCGCCCAGGGAGCGCAAGTTCATTCACTAGTTTAGCGACGTGCTTCTGTGGAGGGAAAAGCGCGCTTTGCGCGGGTGCAAAATAGGAATGACACATGCGTCGGTGTACAAAGTCAATTGCGCTGGGTGCAAGATAGGGCCCTAAGAGGCTTTTGCATCTTAACTCTTCATGTAATCATGTTGATAGGCCCTATAAAAAAAAATCACATATTAATCATGTAAATTTCCAGCACCTGTTATAGATGTCCAAATGACGTCCAAAAATTAGCCAGTTCAAAGGTCAAATGTTGAACGTCAAGATGACGTCCAAGTTAGGTCATAGTTGGATGTCCAAATAGTGGACCTAGTTTGGACATCGAATAGTTGTTCAGAAATGGTCATGGACTGACGGACCTAATATAGACATGATCTGCACGTTTATTCGACGTCCAGTGTTTGGTGGGATATTTGATGCATTCAGTGTCTCTTAAAGTGACCATGCCTAATTTAGCTACTAGCTGCTGTAATGTTAATCACTCACTGCTCTTGACTGAATTACTTTGTAGTTTTAACAAGAATTAATCCACAGTCAAACCAACAATTATTCAGACAGCAGATATAATTTTTGAAAAAAAATTTAAGCTGCAGGACATTATAACTATTAGAACACTTCATACAGTGTTCTAATAGTGAAATAACAAAAAAACTATTGGGACAAAAAATTATTCAGACACTTTGACCTCACCATGTTTTGCTTACGTGTTTTTTTTCCTGAATTGCAAATGCAACCTTTACACAACACAGACTGAACCAAATTAAGCATTGTTTGGTAATTGGTCAACAAAGTATTGATAGTTGTGAAAATATTGTCAGACTAACATTTGTCTGATGTTTTGGTTGATTGTAATCCATTACAAACCTTTTTTATCAAAGTTATCTGACATTATCAAGATTAGTTTGTTCTGACAGTTTAACTCTGAGTTCTTGTCATATTTTAATATCATTTTCTAAACTATAGCAAATAAACTGTGAGAAATGTCTGGATACATTTTGGTTTGATTGTATATAACATTTTTAAAGCGAAGACTATGCAGTGCTATATTACATTGTATTATTCGGTTTCTGTACCTGGACACCTACAAACTTGAAAAAACGTAAACATTGTGCAAACAGCACAAATAAATAAACAGAACGAACATACAAATTACACCGTTTCAAACATGGCCCACTGGTACAGCCTTCACCGGGGCCTCGCAAACCCCAGTTACGGCCCTGATCATAATATAAAAATAACCGCTTTTCAAATTAGCAAATATACGTACAGCTGTTTATTTAAAATGTTTAGTGTAACAAAAAAGTACATTTAATACATCAATTGCCATTTTGACCTCTTTATATAATGCATGATTAAAATCTTAAATGTAACATTTTTTTTAACTAATAAATTGATAACTGATATCTTTAGGTGGCATTTAAGAGACCCCCAAAGAAAGGAAGCATGTTTGAAAAGAATGACAGTGAAGTAATTGATATACTAACTGATATACAGCACTGTTCCAGTGTCTTTAGTGCCTGATTGCAGGTTGTTAGTGAATGGTTTGTGCTGAATTTATGTGAAAGTGTTGCAAATGTTGAGTGAAATCACCTCAATCGTTCTCTCTCTCTGAATGGTGATATCCAGAGGCTGGTAGCCGCTGTGGCCTGGAAACAGAAGTTCTCTTTTGATATAATCTGACTCGGTTTCCTGCTCCACCCCCAGCTGCATTAGTCACTCAACACGAATGCTAATTCTCTTCAAATGTTACTCTAAAATATAGAACAGACAAACACGCCACCTGATAAATAAAAGATTACTGCATGCTTGTATTAATAACAGATATCTGGTTTGCTTTATCTCTCTTTGCTCCAGTTTCCAGGCTCTCAGCCGAAAACACACCTCTATCAGACTGTTATATTATTTGTTAGACAGATGTCTGCAACAATCAGTGGACAGTCAGGACTGACTGGACAGTCGACACGCTGATAAGACAGTTTATTTTTTGGTAATGACCACCTGGCCCAGACTTCTGGCCATGAAGATTGTCCAAGAAAACCAACTAAATGGATTCATTTCCTGTGCTCAGATGTTCATATTGATTCGAATGTGTGTGTGTGTGTGTTTAGGTTCTATGCTGCAGAAATTGCCATAGGCTTGTTCTTCCTGCATTTGAAAGGTATTATATACAGGTGAGTGAAGCACAGACAGCAACTAACATTTCAATCACACAAGTGAGAAGAGTCTTCATGATAGAGGTGCTGTGATATTAGACAATTTGCTTCCAGAGCAACACAGCCCAAAACACACTTGCTTACACAGAGCAATTGAACTTAGTCGATGCTGTATTCAGTTTGATGCAATCTAAAAAAAAAAAAAAAAAGGCCTTGAGGGATGGAAGTACTGTCCGTTCAATTTATTGTACTGTTGTTTAACTGAGAGACGATCATTCAGCCAGTTGACAAAAACATTGACAATACAATAAGTCTTTCCAGAATTTTTTAGTGCACAAAAAACATTAGACATCTTGTGCTGTGATTAATTAAACATGACATGCAACTTTAAAAAAAAGTAAAGTGTATTGTATTGTCTTGTGTTTCCTTGCATTACATAATAACATTTTTTATTTTTTCAATTGTACCAGTGTAGCGAGTGAGCACCTGGATGGTGGCCTGTAATCCTCCACCACATTTTTCCACCATACAAACAGAGAGCACTCATTCTTTACATAGCACTTTTTTCTCCTTCATCAAGCTCATTTGTGCTTCTCTTTATGAAGCTGCTAGGGTTTGCCAGTATAATGAGGTGTTCTTGGGATGATTCTGCTGGCGAAATAAAAAGAGCAAGTGAATATTTCAATGATTTAAACACTTTTCTTTTTGGCTATTTGGTCTGCATTGCTGGACTAGTTTCACAACTTGAGAAAGATGATTAAATAGCTTTTCAGATTGAAAACATTTTTATTCATTTATTTTTCTTTTTTAATACATACTCGCACATCATTGGCCATGAAAGCCTCTCTTCTCACAGTTGTTCCTTGTCCTTGCTTGTTCGTGTTCTCCACCGACTCCTCTCAAATCTTTGTACATCAGAGATCTAAAGTTGGATAACGTCATGTTGGACGTGGAGGGTCATATCAAAATTGCTGACTTTGGCATGTGCAAGGAGAACATGGTTGAAGGAATCACCACCAAGACCTTCTGTGGGACCCCTGACTACATCGCCCCTGAGGTGAGTGCTCCAAAAGGGTTCTGAGTGCTCAAGTGTTGGATGAGACCGGAGATTAGTGGACGTTTGCACATCTACCAGGACTTTCACTACTGTCCCTGCACACGGTCTCACACATATCCACATAGACTGATTTAAGTTCATCTAACCTTACATAACATAAATATTGTTTTATTAAAAGTCATCCATTCAGTATTAACCATTGTATTGCTAGCTCATATACATCATGAGCTAGTAATGGAGAAAATGGGTTTGTTACCCAGAGGCAGTGTCATGCAGTAGAGAGTTACATTAATTAGATACCTCACGCTCATCTCTCCGAACACCAGATGGTCCTGCTCCAAGATGGATTCATATCAACAACACACTCCTAATCCAAGACACAACATACTGTAAGAGTGAAGGAATTTGAGTTCATCAAGTCTTCAAACTGCTTGTTTCGTATTGTGTCTGTACAGTACATAAAACACCTTGTAACTCATTTTGAAAACACTAACATTTCTGGAACTTTTGACAGAGTGCACGTTGGGATTGATATTAATATTTACAGTTTTCCTTGGAGTCTCACCCATGAGTGTGTCTGTTTCAGATCATCGCTTACCAGCCTTATGGGAAGTCAGTGGACTGGTGGGCTTTTGGAGTTCTGCTCTATGAGATGCTGGCTGGGCAGGTAAGAATTATTATAACCCAGATCAAGAAGGCCCAAGTCAGGGGTTTGTGCCTTCTCTCATTCGCTCCGTTTCATTTCCTCTCTGCTGCTTGCAGTAAATCACCTCTTGCTATCTCAAGGTCAGTTTTTATTAATTACGTTCTGCAAATCTCCCGAGACGAACGGCAAGTATTTCATGCCTATCGGGCTCAGTCAATTATTTATGAATCATTCTGAAACAACTCAAGCATTGAACGCTGGAGAAAAAAAAAAAGTCTGAATTGTTTCCAGTGGGGACTGCTACTGCTGAGCTATCATGACAAAAGGAAGTTGTAATTCTCGTTTCTAGTCTCCGCTAAACAAACAAGACTTAAACAAAAGAAAGTTTCATGTTGATGACTTTCAAATGTCCTGTTAAAGGGATACAAATAGGAAAATTGCAAGCAAATGAGATATAATCCATGTTAATGTTGTCGACCAAACAGCATCGTCCTCTCATGTTCTCAGCCTCTTCTCTCTTTATCTCTTTCCAAAGCCCCCATTTGATGGTGAGGATGAGGATGAGCTGTTTCAGTCCATCATGGAGCACCATGTGTCCTATCCTAAATCCATGTCCAAGGAAGCTGTGGCTATCTGCAAAGGGGTGAGCAACCAGTATACATCACATTCCTCAAACAATGTCCATCCTGTCTCACACTGCAAGCACATGTCAAACACAATTTGGTTATGATGATGATGATGATTATCATTCAATAATGTTCAGGGCTTGAAATCACTTTTTTTTGGAGAATCGATTTTTCAGCATTTCTGTTCCTGTGTTCCTCTGCATTATTACAGTTTCAAAACTGTTTGAGAAGAAGAAATACCAGTTAATAATGTTTTTTTTTTTTTTTTTTTTTTTTTTTACAATTTTCTTTGGTTATAATAGGCTAATAATAATAATAAAGTACAACGGTTTTTTTACTCAAAAAGAAAACAAAAAAAATCTGGTAGCTTATCTTAACCCCCCGCGCTTAGTCACATCCAAGACAGCATCATCTTTTCTAGATTTTGGCCAAATGTAGGCTAAAAAACAAAATAAAAAAATCTATGAACACTTTAAAGACTTTAAAGTATCTTTTTAAGATTAAAAATGCTTATATAAGACTGTGTTTTGAGAGTAAAAAAAACTCTTGAACAGCAAATCAACATATTATAGTGATTTCTGAAAGATCATGTGACACTGAAGACGGAAAATTCAGCTTTGCCATACCAGGAACCAATTATATTTTCAACTATTTCAACATAGAAAATATTTATTTTAAATTGTTATAACATTGTTATAGCATTTCAGTAGCAAATTATTTTTATTTTGAGCAAATAAATGCATCATTGGAAAGTAAAACAGACTTATTTCAAAAACATAAAAAATCATTACTCTCTTAAGGAGAGAAAGATGCAGCAAAATGGTGTATTTATAACACCTACCAACAGGGTCGTGCTAACAAATCATTACTTGTCCTGAGCTACTGTAAGTGGCTTTCAATGAAAAAAGTAAAAAGTAAAAAAAAAAGCAGCAGTGGTCATTGCAGTTTGCTCTCAGCAGCTTTGAAAAAATACCACAGCCTCTGACCTATCCTATCAATAATCACGTAAAGGCTCTTTTAAAAAGGCTCTCTCCATGTCTATCTTCCATTCACTCTGTCTTTTGTTATAACGAGGGCAGTACTGCTTCAGACTCGAGTGCTGGGAAGAGAAGCAGCGCGTACACATGATCTTATTCTTTATTTGAGAGATCTTCTCTCCTGCAGATAAAAACACACAAACACACGGCCTTAGACAGCACTTAGTTGGAATGCCAATGACTCCTGGCTGTGTGCAGGACCCAGGAGCTCAGCACTGTTAGTTGCCAGCTTTTACTGGAGCATGGCTAGGCTGGTTTTGAATGGATGAATGTTTTTTTTAGAGTTTGTTTGTTTGTATATGTTTTTTTTTTTTGCCCTAGCAAAACAAGACAAAAGCCGCAGAATGACTGGGGCATCTTAGTCAATAGTATAATGTATTCCCTAAAAAAGGGCTTGAAAGGGAGCTGTCTTTTATTTGCTTATTCTTTGCATGTTTCTGTTCTTTCTACTTGTCACTGCTGTGCCAGAGTGGAGCATATGGCTGCTGAGAACAGGAGAAAAAAGCTTTGTAGAAGAATGAAAGCCAGGCTTGTGCGTGGGTACATTCTTAGGCCCAATCCCAATTCTATTTTATACCCCTTCACCTACACCTTCGCCTTGTCCCTTGAGTGTCAAGGGGTAGGGGTGTAAATATTCCCCTGAAAATTGGGAAACCACTACTATTTGTCACACTTTATCATACAAGTCTAGCTCCTACAATACACACACCCATACTCGGTGCTTGCAGTGGGCCGGTACTTAGCCTTTAGAGTACCTGAGCTTTTTAGTGCATTCCGGCGCTCCTGACATGTTGCCAGTACTCAGAGTAAAAGTGTCTGGGTCTGCTGGGTGATTATATGACCCCATATATGATTAGAAAGAACACTATATAAATCACACTACCAGGCGGGATCACCTCTTCATCTCAACCCAGCACATGAATGGATGCAAGCGGATTGTGTGTGGAGCGTGAGAGCATATCATGGGAGGCGTAGAATAATAATTATTACTACTTATTCTGTACTTTATAATGAAAATAATATCTTAAAATGAAAAGAAACAGGCTTTTGTGATCACATCATTTTAAAGTTAAAGATTTTCTTTTGCATTGTGGCGTTATTTTCAGTTTCCCTGTTTTAGTTATTGCCCAATTTCACATAATGAAAAAAATATAAATTATTTCAAATATACAGTACATTGTTTATACATCATGGGAGTATTTGTTGTGCTGCGTAAAATTGTGCTAAAGCATTACGTAGATATATGTGTAATATATGTGTTATTACCAGTATTACAGAGGACGACTACAGTAATATATATGTACAATAAAGCTGCTAAATTTGGCATGCAAATACAAGTCTCAACCCATAGAAATTGTACAGAAAGCATAATTCAATTTGACTTTTTCCCATTTGATTTTGGGTTGAAATGTGACAAGTCAGTTTTCGCTGGACTTTGATGTTCTTCTGTAGCATACTGATGCTACTGTAGCATGCTGCCTGGTGACCCATTTTGTTAAAGTTAGGACAATGGAAATCTTTGGTATTGGGAGGACAACCAGTTCTGGAATATAGAGAGATGTGAGAGCAGGTGTATCCAGAGGGACCTGCACACTAATACATTCATGCTAATGTGAACATTAAATAATAAATCAACCCTCTGTGTTTAGAATCTGAATGCTAACCCTCTTTGACTGGCTTCATGAAAATGCAGCATGCTGCTGGTTAAAGCATGATACACAAAAGCCCCCTTCCCCTCCTCCCTCTGTTCCCTCCTCCTGCCTCTCTTTTCTCCATCCTTTCGTTTTTGGTCTATTTTCCAAAATAGATATAGACCCTCGTCCCTTCTGCTTGACTTATCCTGCCTCTGTCTTCTCCTCAGTTTGTCTGCAGAGCTCATTGTCTTGATGAGTTCAGTCTCATAAGATCTGCTGTAAGTGCTTGCAAAACTTCTCTGATAGCTTAATTCTGCAGTTCAGGAAGTGTGTCAGATCCTGGAGGCCTCTCTCTTCAACAATCTCCTAAAATAGAGCAGGAATACTAAATGAATTCTTGGCATTTAAGACCGATTGGAAAATCCTGTAAGTTTGGACAAGCACGGCTTTAGGCGAGGGGCGCTGCCACCCGCCCTGCCGGGAAAGCGACAGTGGAGCCATGCAATATAAATGAGGTATTTCCCTTAACCAAGCGGATCAATCGTTCTTCCAGCACAGTAATTGAATGATTAATTTAGTCTGGCCTTGTGACTTTCAGAGGACAGATGGATAAATTGAACCTGTCGTAATCAAAATGTTGATGCCTTATTCTGCCATAAAAAAGCAGAAGAAATCCTCCCCTTCGCTTCTGTAGAGCCTGGGGTTTTAGTTTTAGGGGATGTAGGCTTTTATGCTCAGAACATCAGCTGAGGGAATATTCATTTGTGACGCTTGCATCGACAGATTGCAGAGAACAGCACAGTGAGTGTATTAACCCTTTAAGCCCTGAGGGCATTTTTGCCTCACTAAAGTTGATGTTTTTTTCTGAGTGACATACACAAAAGTAATGGCTCATATCTTGAAGACCGTAGCAAGGAGAGTCAAAAGGTTGCTATCGTTTGATAGCATTTAGCGTTTGATATTTCATTTGGACATTCTCCTGCTAAGAAATAGCTTACCAAGGTACCATGGTAATACCACGACAGTCTTAAATGGCAAATTAATTCGGTGAACATTTATTACCATTGTATACACTATAAAATGTGGGTTCGGTAAGAATGTTTTATTGTTTTTTAAAGAATGTCTTGATACTCATTAAGTATTCATTGGATCAAAATTACCATAAAAACAGTAATATTGTTACAATTCATAAGAACCACTTTCTATTGTAATGTATTTTAAAATATAATTTATTCTTTTGAATTTTCAGCAGCCATTACTCCAGTCTTCAGTGTCACATGATCCTTCAGAAATCATTCTGATATGCTGATTTGATGCTTAAGAAACATTTATTATCGTTATCAGTGTAGAAAACAGTTATTTTTTTCAATTCAATTTAATTTCAATTTTTTTTATATTTTGTGGAAACATTTCTGACAATTTTGTCAGGATTCTTTGATGAAAGTTCAAAAGAACAGCATTTATTTGAAATCGTTTGTAACATTATATCATAATATTGACAACATTATATGTGCTCTGTAACTTTTGATCAATGTAATCCTAATTTAATTCTTGATGAACAAAAGTATACATTTCTTAAAAAAAAACTAAAAACAAATTCCTAATCCCAAATGAAGAAAAAAAAGTGTTCCTCTACTTGAGACAGTAGAGAATGGCATAGTAACACCAATGCCTTGAGTTCAATTCCCAGGTAATTCACTGATAAAATGAGTTTGAATGCAATGCAAAGATAAAAGTGTCTGTTAGTGCATAAAGGTTCAGACCATAATTATGCTATGGGACCATCACTGCACATTTTGGCAAGTACAGATAAAAAGCTCACTGCATTTTGAAACACAGCATCTGAGGATGCTAAAGAAGCTGAAAGCTGCTGGATGCGTTTAAGGACTCGTTTAATGAAGCTGACAGAGGCAGAGGATGGCGTACTGCAGGAAGCGCTCGTGCAGCAGCAGTAACAGCAGATATGTGCTACTGCGGTGCTCTGAGTGCTAATTGAAGAGTATTATCAGTGTTGATGGAGTGTACAGCTCTGATATGGGAGGATTAAAGTGGGATGCTGTGGTTCTTTGATATGGAACACAGCCCAGCACACCACCGAGAGAGGCTTGGGACGCACGCCTGATACAGACTGATACCCCATGACTAAGGCCAATCTAGAGCTCGCACACAGACTCTCGCTCACTTTCTTTCTCCAGCTCCTTTCCTCTTTCTCTTTGCATATGCTTCATTGTGTAAGAGCCTGTAACCATACACTAACAGTGCAATGCTATCTCAAACCATCTGTCAAGCCATCTGAGTGTAGAACATGGTGCACGTAGCTAATTTAAAAGAGGAGACAGATCTTTTGTCTTTTTATTTGTGCTGTTTATTGAGTTTGCCTCATTAAGTAGAAGACACTGCTGGAATCTGCCATTTACATCATTCACATTCTCAAGTGAGGAGAATGCACCTTGCGTCCAATAATACAATAAAAAAAAAAACTTCCAGTTTTTCCATCTAAAAAAAATAATAAGTAAAATCATATTTTTTGGGATAATTGTTTGCAGATTTTGTACATTTATAATATTTTATTGGTGTGCATTTAATGACACCGACTGGAGTTTTATACACGCATCATTATGTGTTACCTAGCAACAAGGATGTTTGATTGGTTATTGCAACAAGTATGAGCACCCGAATGGTTTACTCTAAAAAGTCTTCAGAGTAAAAAGTCATTTTTATATTACTTTAAAAGTAACCATATATATATATATATATATATATATATATATATATATATATATATATATATATATATATATATATATATATATATATATATATATATATATATATATACATATATATGATTCACATGCTAACAAAATCACTGCAATCATGCTATAATGATTACCCAATATGAATTCTTATCCAGTAACCATGAAAGTATAGAATAGCCATGGAAGTTCAATAAACATTTATTTTAAGATTCGCCCTGCGGTCATGAATCATCTTAGGTTTGTTTGACAGGACAGTGATGAGGCATGAATTCCCATAGGTGTCTATGGCTGTCTGTCTTTCATGTAGCCAACCAAGCCACCGCCACTAACTCCGAGTTAAAGTTTAAGAGCATCAGTGCTGAATTCTCTGAAGAGCACTCCTGCCACACTTGTGTGTAGTGAGCTGAAGAGGGTCAGGAGGGAGAGATAAAGCAATTGACTTGACTCCGATGCTGCAGGTCACTTGTGTTTTTGGCTCCGTTCGGCCTCTAGAGCCTCTCCTGAATCATGCTGTCAGATTACACTGAAGCGCTGACGTTCAGAGCAGGACAGCTGTGAAATATGAGCAGTCAGCTGTACAGAAACAGAAACATGCTGAAATTGATGGATGGATGGATGGATGGATGGATGGACGGATAAACAGACAGATGGAAGGAACATAGATAATTAGATATGATGAATGGATGGATGAATGAATGGGTAGGTGGATAGATAGATGGCCTGTGCTGTACACATTAATGATGACAATGATGACAAAGCTTCAGAGGGCAGTGGAGCACACAGCTCTTTGCAAGCACCATCAGGTGCCAGAAGGCATGGAGGGTCAGGGTTTGCCAGGGCAGACCAGTCCTTTCCTGATCCAGTGAGGGTTAAGGCTCAGAGTCAGCGGAGACCTTCATCTCCCCCCTCCTCCACCACCTCCACCTATGCCTTACAAAAGCCTGGAAGACTTTCTCTGCTGCCATCAATTTTTCATGCGCACTGAGGCGCTGAAGAAAAAGCGGCAAGTTGTTGAGCTTTTCCCCTCGCCTAATCTCTCCTACACACGCTAAAGTCACTCACTGGAATAAAATAGCCAAACGATTTTGTTATATTCAACATAGCATGTTCTGCTGGGGAATAAAACAGCTGTTGGTGAAGGGGAAAAAGAGAGAGAAAGGGGTGTGCGGAGGAAGTTGTGCTGAAACGGCAAAGTAAAAATTATTTGACCTTAAAAAAAAAATAAATGTAATGACATTCTCATTTTTCTGTGGATTTAGTTTTACCCCCTCCAGGAATGTTAATGCATTTTTGACCCATAAAAGAAAATGATTGAGCAAACACTACTGAAGTATGGCAAGCAGGCACCCTGGCTGTATTTTGAACTTAATATTTGGGTTCTTAGTGTGACACATTAATGTAGTGTACACTTGTATATTATTTACAATATATTCATGAAAAAATTATACATAAATTCTGTAACAACGTGGAAACTAATATTGCTCATCCTGTAATGTAAGGCAAATCTGTTGTCCGAAAATATAGATGATATGCTATTAATTGTGATTAACTTGATTCATTATTCTGTGTATTATGCATTTATTTATAATTTTTTATTGATTGACAGCCATACTAAATACCAGTGGTCCTCTCACCATTGTGTTGTCCTCTCTGTTTCAGTTGATGACCAAACACCCAGGCAAGCGTCTGGGCTGCGGTCCCGAGGGTGAGCGAGACATCAGGGAACACGGCTTTTTCCGTTACATGGATTGGGAGAAGCTGGAGAACAAGGAAGTTCAGCCACCATTTAAACCAAAAGCCGTAAGTCAAGCCAGCCACCTCACCTCTATCACACACACATATTCTCTCTCTCTAACTTGCATTCACTCCTTGCGTGTTGCTGTAAACCCTGGTGGTTATTTCAGACTTGAGTCTAAATTTGAGTTTCATTGTCTTTCTATTTTTTTTTTCAGCCCGATACGTAACACGTAATGCATGACATGATTTATGAAAAAAAGACACCATTGCATCGACATACTTTGTTGCTTCTGGAAAAACATTCCTGTCAACAAACATAACCCTTCTGTTATTCTTAATCCTATATGAATTCTTCATTTACCTTAACACTAACCCTCACCACTATTTCTAATCCAACCACAACCTCACTTGATTCCATCTATTTAAACCGAATTATAATTTAAATTTCAGGAAGTAGAATTTAAATGGAATTCAATTCCAAAAATACAACTGCTATTAGTGTAATTTGTTATAATTCTTTTTGTATGAATTGCTCATTATCATGTTCATACAACATACAGGATATTTCTAGAAATATTAAATGATGGACAGGTGTTTGAAATGTCAACTGTAAACACTTACATATATGTTTATATGTTAATCATTATATTAAATAAACTTTAACTTAATTCACTTTTATTTTTATGGCGAAAGAGCATCTTTTCTAGAACACTACCGTTTCTACAATATTATATAAATATGTTATATAGTTAAAAGATTGGTAATTTGAGGTAAGTAGTGGTGGGCTTATTTATTTTTGTTTGTTTTTAATGGCAACATTAAGATCTGTTTAGTTATTAACATAAAGTTGGTAGACATTAGAAAAAGTAAAAGTAAAAACAAAAATTTCAGTTAGCATTGTTGCTCATTAATTATGTAATCATTTAGGTTTTGTCACCAAATGTGTATTATTTATTGTATAGTTATAAGTGAAATTCAACACACTATTGTTTCATTGAATTGCAACAGTAAATCCTTCATGTCATTCAAAATCATTTTTTCTTAAATTCTGAATTCCACCCAACCCTGCAGTCTAGAAACCCAATCTTAAAGCAAGAGGGCTGTGATTGGTTAATAGGAATGTTGTCTCAGGACCAGCAAAGGATGTTGATCCAGGATAATGACTTTCTTGTGTAAATCACATTAAGCGACCTGTAACATCTCAAGCTCAAGCTGGCCGACTGGACATAGTTTTTGAAGACAGTGTCAAACTAGTCAAATTCTGCTGTACTGTGTTACAGAAGACAAGCCAAACTTTCAGGGCTGTGGAGAACAGTAGGTATAATGAAGTATCTTTATGTCCTTCTTAAAGCCCGTCGACGAGTGTGCTAGTTTTTGGTGTTCCTCACGTTGGCAGCAGTTTGCAGAAGTCTGTCGGCGAGAGTGAGTGTGCAAATATTTTCATAAAAACATGAGCCACTTAAAATGAAGTTATCAACATAACTGATATTCAAAATGGTAAGCATGTGCATCTTTGTTTACGTTTTGTATATCTGCGTATATCTCGTATATCCTTGTTTCGGTTTCTCCTTTTAAAAATAACAAATATATATATACAATTGATAGCTACTGATATAGACAGCTATAAATCCTCTCACACGGGTACAGAACACATGTGTTAGTTTGTAGTCGGCTGTAGTCAAGCACAGCTTCTTGGTCTTAAGCTGCTGAAGCAAGGTCGGCTTGGTGTATCTCTACACAGCACAGCAAGAGGCACAGTAGCATCTTAGCCGTGTCAGAAGTGTGTGCGCCAGGGCTCCGGCCGAGCTGAGATGTGTTGTTTGTCAGCCTCAGTCAGAACCTTAATGAGTACAGCTTCTCTTGCGTCTCTTTGTGTGTGTGTGTGTGTGTGAGAGACAGAGAGAGAGAGAGAGAGCGCTGTCAGATGGAGCAGGCAGTGTCCAGGCAGTACTGTGCTGCATACTGCATCCCTCCACACTGACCCTCCTGACCTCCCGCTCGGACTTAGACTGGCCTGTTAAACATGATCTTCTTCCTGCAGCGCCTCCCTGGTGTTGAGGTCTGGGTGCATTTATTGAGAACAGATTGTCTAGTTGATTTTAGAAAGTTTAGAGTTCATTGCTGCCGTTTACTTCATCTTCACCATAAAATATTAAGATTTACTTTTTTCCTTTTAAGATTTTTTTTTTTACTTGTAGTTGAAGTGGCAGAGGCAAAATGTGTAATTTCTGCACCACTAGTGTCACTAAACAGAATAGTAAAAACTATGTTTTCAAACAGGTTTCCAATGTTTCGGGTTTCAAACACATTTTCATTGGTTGAGAAAATGTTTTTGACATGAAACATGGTTCTTGCTTGTCTCTTAATCAGTTGTAACACAATGCTACCATATATTGTAATTCAGTAAAAAAAAATAGTAGTACGATAATTTAAAGGAATAGTTCACCCAAATGTTTTTATTATTTTCTCTCAGGCCATCCAAGATGTAGATAAGTTTGTTTCCTCTTTGGAACAGATTTGGAGAAATTTAGCATTACTTCACTTGATCACCTATGGATCCTCTGCAGTGAATGGGTGCCATCAGAATGAGAGTTCAGAGAGCTCATAAAAACTTGTTTGGACTACACCTCTCCAGTCCATCAGCTAGCATCTTGTGAAGATCAAGTGTAATAAAGAAGTCAATCGAGACATTTTCAGACCATTGCTTCCAGCAAAAATATGAGTCCTTTCTCCATAATAATGCTTTCTCCGGTGAAAACATCATGTCATCTGAATCAGGAGAGAAATATGCACAGATCAAGCACTATTTACAAGCGAAAACACACAGATTTACACTTCACAAGATATGATGGACTAGACTTACTTGAAGATTATTGTGATGTTTTTCACAGTTGTTTGGACTCTCATTCTGATGGCACCCATTCACTGCATAGGATCATTGGTGAGCAAGTGTGTCAGTTCCTGAAATTCTGTAAGTCTGTTCCCAGTTTTCAGGCTTACTTATGCTGTGAAACAGCAGTGAGGTACATTAGCTCACTGTTCAGGTGTGTGTGATTAGGAGTGTTCATGCGGTGTTGGCTGCCTGTGTAGCAGCAGATGGATGTTTGTGTGCTGGTGTCATTAGCTGAGCAGAAAGACGGATGATTTTTAGACCCTCTTCGTGACGATGGCCACATGCTTGATGGACATTCAAATAACTCTGATTTACAAACTCAGGCAATTATGATCTGAATGAGACTCACGTTATGCAGACGACATTAGCTCTATTCCAAAACTTAGTAAGAGGCATTTGTGAGCAGCATTTTAAGGTGTCATAAGCACGGTCCAAAGTCAAAAGCAATACCAGAATGCTCTGCAACCAGCATGATTAAAAAACAACGTGTTTTACCAAAGTGCTACACAAGCATAATCAATAAAAGAAAAACACAAGACCAAAACAATCATCTATCATATTGTGATAAATGCCAAAGACTAGATTTAAAAGCAGAAAGTGTTTGGACCTGCCTAACATGGAGGAGCAGATTATTCCAGATATTTGGAGCTGCCACTGCAAAGGCACGGTTCCCCCTACTCTTCTACCAAAAGTAAATGCTCAGAGTGCTCTTGATGGATTACGCAACTGTATTAAATCATAAAGATATCTTGGTGCCAGTCCATTTAGAGAATTAAATAGTAAAACTAAACTTAAAATCCATTATAAAATGAACAGGGAGCCAGTGAAGGGAGGCCAGAATTGCTGTAATATGTTCTCGCTTACCTTTAATGTATATAATAATTACAAATTTTATGTTATGGATACACTGAAATTTCTGCCCAATACATGTCGTTGTTTTTATGCTATGACACCTTTTTATGAGCCCCAGTAAAATATTGCTGTGCCCCACTAAAAATATTACTGATAAATCCTTGATCTAACAGCCCAACTGTTTTGCAGGAATGTCAAAAATAGTTTGCGATTCAGTTTGATTCATTAAAGTACTTTATTCAACAGAATCATTTGGTGTGATTTCTCACCATAACAGTATCCAATAAAGCCAATATTAAAAACTCTGTTTTGTCTAGGGCTGTGCAATTAATCGAAAAAATGATTTGATTTCAATTTTGGCCTCCAATGATTATGAAAATACAATAATCAATATAAAATGATTATTGTGCCCCATTCCGCCCCCTTTTGCAGCGCTGCGATTTCATTTTTTGCATAAAATCACACTTTCCCATGCAAATCAATAAAATCATGTAACGTGACATTTGGGGACCTGCTTGATTTATCAAAGTATATTTATTCATGTTTTTAAAAGCGTGAAAGAGAACTTGTGCTGCTCCTTACGAAGAGATATACTGTAGCCTCCATGCGGCTCTTGAAGTGACAGCGGGCTATTTTTTATTTTACATTTGATTATTCATTTCTGTAGGAGGTTGTACAACGCTACATGAACCTTTTCATATAAACTGCAATAAATACACATCAGAGCCAAACTAAAACTGAAATGAGACTTTAAATAGTATAGTGAATAAATGAAATAATCATACTGCTTGATTCTTGCATAAAAAAAAAACATTAAAGCACAGTTTGTTTCATTTGTATCTTTTTATTTTGTTGTATTTGATTTTATTGCTGACAGTTTAATTATTTTCAATAATTTTGAGGACTTTTTTAGTTTGTTTGAAATTCCGCTGGCCCCTGCAATGTAGATGTCGTAGCAACCTTATTTACAGGAAACAGATATTTGATATTTATCACTATATTTTAAATAAATCACTTGTATAAAGTTTTGGTCATATGGCTCCCTCATAATCGTGTTAAATAATCATGATTACAATATAGACCAAAATAACCATGATTATGATTTTTGCCATTATTGAGCAGCCCTAATTTTGTGCCAAATATTTTCAATAAAATTAACAATAACATTTTCAAAGACCATGGCATCCAAACAAACTAATATACAGTGTGAAATATTAATGATTAATTTTGGGGTGAAATCAGGTGGAAAATTTAAAAATCAATAATAATAATACGTTTAAATCAGCGAATTATGGCAGACATAATATATAAAACAGAAGCATCCAAATAAACTTATAATAAAAAATAAATTAAAAAGAATTACACAGAAAATACAATATTTGTGTAACCTTCGAAGGAGGCAGCCTATGTAAGTAGGGAAGCTAACTAGGTATGGTTTTCAAAGCTATTATGTGCGTTGAAGATCCAGAACCTGTAATTAAAGAGTTGAATGCAGAGGCTGGTCAGTGAGGACAGTTCCCTAGAATCTGCCCCATTCCTCCTTGCCCAGATCTCACTTTGCTGGGAAACACGGTAGTCTGACATAGGATTTGGATGGCATGTACCTCTACACATCACAGCCTGCGGCTCTGAAATTAAGCATGACAGCACTGTCTGGCAAGGGATCACTGCGATGTGGTGGATTAGGGAATCGGACCCAGGGGATGCGAAGAGGGACGCAGGCCTCGAAACATCAGAGTGACTATACAGCTCAGGTTTGGAGCAGAACGAGGGGAGAGCTGCCATACGGAGCTCTTCATTTCTCTGCTGGTGCTGGTGAATTATCTGGTGGCAGGTGAGAAGTGAAGTTGATTTGTTGCTTGGGATGCACGCCAGCTCTAGGTGGAACGCCTCTGGCTCTATCTGCAGCAGATGGACTGTTGTTGCCTGTGCGGTACAAGACTGCCAGCGGTGGCTCGCGTGTGCTAGCCATGGGAGGCCGGCTCTCTGAATGCTGACAGTCTCTTTGCTGCCAGCACCGCTCACTCTCACTTCCTGTGTGTCACCCGGCACGTTCTGTATGTCAGGGAAGATTGGACACAGTCATCTTAACCTCACCCTTTCATTTACACACACTGTCCATCATGCTCCGCTCATGCTGGAACAGAGGAGTGATGGGTGGAGGTGAAAAGGGATCAAAGCCAGGTGAGGAGAGTGACAGATTCATCATGAAAAGTCAGGTTATACCAGAAGGCTTCCATGCTAGTAAATACTGGTGTTGATTTTGATGATCACCAGTAAAAATGTGGAAAGAAGAAAAAACAGTAAAAAAGCGGTTTCATGGAGTGAGAAGATAGTTCTGTTCTTTTCTGTACAGTGAAAGTAAAAGTGAACGAGAGGAAATGCAGTTGTGCTCCAAAAAAAAAATGACAAGGACCAGGTCATTATTCCAGTATGTGAGGTTAGACATCAGTGGTTATTTATAATCTTCAGTGATCGATATGGTTATTTTTGGAAGAATATTCATAACCCAATTTGTATTGCTAGCTTTTAATACATTTCAAAGCTTTTAACAAATAGAATCTAATTTTAAGGAATTTGTTTTAGATACAATTAGATGGACATAACTTTTAAAACTATAATTGTTCTGTCAATTAAAATATCATTCATAATTCTAAAATTAGCTTAATTATAATTTTGATTCAGTTTATATTTATATATTTTATTTATGTTTTTCTATTCATCAAACAGTCCTGAAAAAAATGTATCATCGTTTACACAAAAACATTAAGCAGCATAACTGTTGTTAACATTGATTATAATAACAAATGTTTCCCGAGCATCGGCTCTGCATATTAGAATAATATCTGAAGGATCATATGACACTAAAGACTGGAGTAATAACTGCTGAAAATTCAGCTTTGAATCACAAGAATAAATTACACGTTCACTATATTAAATCTGAAAACAGTTATTTAGAATTGTAATAATATTTTACAATATTACCGCAACCTTGGTGAATGTAAACCAGCATTCATTTAAAATTAAAAATAAAATGTGTGTGTGCATATGTGATGTCTGGTTGCTCTATAGAAGACTGTGACTGTAACAAGTGTACTGTAAATGGCTGTTGATAAAAGCATCATGGGGCATGGGACTCCATTCAGGCTTTGCCCAGAGTGAAGGTTGGAGAGCATGTCGTAGTCAGAAATGACAACAGTGTTCTATGTTGGCTTGATGCTCCAAAGCTTTTGCTTTAAAGAGTATTAGGACCCACTTTATATTAAGTGGCCTTAACTACTATGTACTTACATTTTAATTAATAATTTAGTACAATGTATATACATGTACACATGTACAATAAGTACATACATGTTTTTACATTGTACTTATATTTAAAAAAAACTACATGTAATTACATCTGTTGACCCATACTTTACACCTTAACCCACCCTTAAACTTACCCCTACCTCCAACCCTCTCCCTAACCTTACCCCTATCCCACCTCAATAGCAGCTAAAGTGTTTTACAATACAATATGAACACAATAAGTACATTGAACTTATTTATTATGTAAGTACATAGTAGTTAAGGCCACTTAATATAAAGTGGGACCGAATATTATTCTCCCTTTCATTCCCTCTCTCTTCATCCACATCCACAGTCACTCAGAGATATGAGCAAGCTGAGGGAAAACAGTGTGTGTCAGAGAGAAAAGGTCTGCGTCACTGAGCGATGGACACTTGTGTGAGAGAGAGAGTTGTAAATGGGCTGTGTTTAACAGCAGTCTTCAGACAAGCCGCTTGTCAAATGTGTGTCTTTAATAGCAAGGACTGTTAACAGTAAATGTGGCCCCCTGATGATAATGACTGTGGACAGGTGATTTTAAGAGTACACCAAAAAGCTTTTCCCTCAATTTTCAGGGGCTGACGAGAGACGGGTTCTCAGTGGGTTCACTTGCCTAGATGGCATAGGGCACGTATATGGCGGCAAGTGGGCAGATCCTCCCCTGATCACGTTTGGAAATACTAATGCATCTGAGGCGGGATGATAGGGGTCAGGTGGTACAGAGGTACACAGATGCTGCGTGGAGTGATTTAATGGTTCCCACACACAGATGTTATGCCTCAGTGCTCTCACTGTCTGTCACTCTCTGCATGTGTGTGTGTGTGTGTGTGTGTGTGTGTGTGCGTGGCTGTTTAGTATTTAGAGGTAGCGAGTGAACTTGCCAAGAAAGTTTGAACTTTGATTGCGTCTCTTGTCTTTTTTAAGATGCATTGGTTGTAAATCGTTCACATGCTAGTCAGATGCCTCTTGCTGAAAATGCAGAGCCACATCTAAAGCTATTGTGTTTGCTGCCAGGTACAGCTAAGGATTCTGGGCTAATGGTACAGTCAAGAAAATGAGGTCATTTCATGCTGTATGGGGCTTTTAAAGGCTCAAGCTTTTGTTGGGCTGCCCAGTGGCGTAAGGAGGGTTTATTTGAAGGGTTTTGGACTTACTAATGCTTCTGTTTACCTTTGAATTCAGGTACAGGCTGTATTTAAGGATGAGATAAGCAATCATTTAACTTTTTTTTTGCAATCTTATTTTTAAATATGTATGTAAATGTGTGTAATGTATATAAATAAGAATATAAGTAATAAGCAGCGCAAATGTCAATAGTAAGACATGACAAATCTCAACATATTAGAATGACTTCTGAAGGATCGTGTGACACTGAAAACTGGAGCAAAGGTGCTGAAAATTTTGCTTTATCATCACACCAACAAGATAAACTGTAAAATATAATTGAAAACAGTTATTTTAAATTGTAATAATATAACAGTTTTTTGTTCAAATAATTGCGGCCTTGATAAGCATAAGAGACTTCTTTCAAAAGCATTATTAAAATCTTATCTTCTGAACGGTAGTCTATGTCTCACACTGAGGTGAGACGTGAGCACATTGGATTAATTATAATTTATTCACATTAGTTCATGCACCACCTGTGGAATTAATCCATTGTGCATAATTGTCTATTGCATAAGCTTGTGATTTTGTCCTGTGCAGTGGGTCTGTATATAATATGTTTGATCCATGCACATAATATCTGATCTACAATACTGGTGTTGATTTTTCGCTAATGACTGCATAGTATTACACTATATCACAAAATATGCATTCACAATATGTTGTTATTAAATAATGCATGTGTTGAACTGTGACACATGGATTGTAATATGCATCATATTGTGAGCTGTCTCGGCTCTAATTTTTCACCACTTGCCAGATTTTTCCTCTTTCACTGTGGCTGCTCCGACAGCATTGTTTGCCAGAGGTGAGGAGGCAGAGATATCTCAACATGGGCCAGAGGTAGAGAACTGGCCAGGTTTGGAATATTCAGATGTTTTGACTTTGCTTGAGTCCTGTTCATGAATATTACATGACGGGCTGCAAAAGGTGAGTTTTGATATCTTACTGAACTGCCACTGAACAATGCTCTCCATGTAAAGGTGTCCGCATGTGTGAACGGTGCAAAGGGTTTCAGTCTCATTTACAGATTCACTTGCGTGGGCTAACCAGTTTCTTACCATTATGATGCGTGAGCTATTTAAATGTCACTGGAACATTGGAATTTCAAAAGCTGACATTTGAAATGAAGCGTATTTGTTTGTGGTGGCATTAATGCTGCTGCTGTTGTTGTTGTTTTAAAAAGCATCATGAAAGACACCCTAACATGCCATTGACATCTGGAACATATTTCTGCATCAGTATGAGTGTTAAGGTCTCACACACGTCTCCATGAATTCGTATTTTCCAAGTTAACACCCAATGCCATGATGGAAAGACCAGCTTTAGGCTTTTCCAATTCGAATTATGTGTGGACCAGTGAAAAAAATGCTGGTCATTGTGCTTCATTAGATCCAGACCAGATCTAGACCAGATCAGTTTACCTAAAAGGTTTAATTCTGTTATCATTTCATATTTTTTTCTTTTTTGTGGAATGCATAAGAATTTTGAATGATTAAAAATGCAAAAGCACCATAAATAATATACGACCCATGCACTATATTACATATGGCTTCGGATGCAGTATGATGGCTTGATGAACAGACTGAAGTCATCACTGATAATCTTCCACTCCAGTGAGCTGGTAACCACTGCAAACAGATATTTGAGTCAGTGAGCCTGTCAGTTTTCTACTGTCCTCTATTTTCTTCAAAAATAAATAAAATATCTGACTGAAATGATTATTTATATATGAATCAGACATCATTGCTTCTCAAAGTATTTTCAATGAAGTCAAGATTTTCAGTGAATAATGGGTTCATATGCAATTGCGTTCATATGGCTTTAACGTCACTGAAGTTGTATGGATCACGTGTATGATTATTTTATGGTGCTTTTGTTTTATTGTTTTATTGTTTTTTTTTTTTTTTTTTTTTTATATATAGCTTTGGAATTACATCATCATGACAGACTTCTATTTTTTTGGGTATACTATTATAAATAAAGATTCTTTTTTGGCATTTATGATTCCATGAATTACCTTTAACATCCATGGAAGCTTTCCATTGCACAAAATGTAAATTTTAGTTGAAAAAGTTAGTCATTTACAAAAAAAAGAATATTATTTTAAGATCTGTCCACTAAAAAGTTCTTTGGGGAAAATGGTTCTTCTATGGAATCCCTTTGAAAATCCCCTTTTGGAACCTTTATTTTTAAGAGTGTAAAGTGTAGGGGCCTACAGTATGCTGGTCTATTCCACAGGATATTCATTCATGTATTCAGTACTGCTGTTCAGTAATCTACAGCACCTGTCACAGCCCTTACATTCACATCCATTCCCATACTTTTATTTGTTCTCTTTTTTACGTTCTGCTTTTGTCTTTATGACCATGTTCATCATCCCCCCATCCATTACATGCCTCTCTTGTTCTTCTCTCCCTCCTGCAGTGTGGCCGGGATGCAGAGAACTTTGACCGCTTTTTCACCCGCCATCCACCGGTTCTCACCCCTCCAGACCAGGAGGTCATCATGAATCTCGACCAAGACGAGTTTGAGGGCTTTTCCTTCATAAACCCTGAATACCCTGCCATGGAAGCCCAGAGTTAAGGGCGACCCTCTAAAACTAACCCAACCCTCCATCTAACCCCCTCTTCATCACACCTCTTCGTTTATGTATCATACACTCCGTAAAACGGGCGCGTGTATGTATATAAACAGCCATGCACTGAAACTAAACCATCGATATACATATGCATGCGAAACTTTGATATTCCTAGATTAGCCTGAAGGTCGCTGCGACTTTCACAACATCCCATTGAGTGTATCCATGCTGGAGGAACGTTCAGATCTAAAGGCTGTCTTTATACTATTTGTACTCTACAGCTTTCCGGAATGTGGTGTGTATTGCATAGCTCTCTTTTTAACTGTCCTCAGATATGTGTGTTTCGGGCAGCTTCGGTGTTCAGATTCAGCCATTTGCACTAAAGGTGCATGAATCGCATATGACATGCATAATGGCTATCCTCGCTCTCCTTTTAAAGCCTGTGACTGTGATATTCTGCTAATTTTATAATCAAACCATTTTGCCTGTTTCAAAAAGAATGCAAACTCAAAAGGTTTTTGCATGACGTTTTGCCCGAACTTTTATGATACATATGTCATTAGTTAGCTCTGTAGTGAACCTTAGGCTTGTTTTAATCTCTGACTTGCATTGTACAGACAAGTACATAACACAAATTGACCAAAGTTTTTCTCTCTTTTTTTTTTTTTTTGGAAGCATGAGTAAATCTGACTTTTTAGGATGCTTTTATCCAGTTTGCGTGTATGTATGGGCCAATAGAGCTTAATGGTTGTGCCTGATTGTGGTAGTGATCTGCTTTTATTGCCTGATCATCTTACACCATCATCAAACATTCACCCATGTGCAGGAAGCATGACTCCTGTGATGGTTCCCGTTGACTCTTCCTTGTTTAACGCTTGACTTCTGCTTAAAGGTCAGCCGGATTTTATCGAGAGGTATTTGACAGGCACATTAAATATCAACTACCTCCTGCTTGAGACAATTACAGTTAGAGACAGGATGAGAGAACAAGTGCTAATATCAGAAACGAACTAGCGTTGAAGCCAATAACCTTTAAAAGACCCATCGGCCATATATTACTGTTAGATATGTATGTTTTTTAATGGGTACGATCTGAAATCTCCAAGAACCATTTTTCAACAATATTGGGGTTAACGAAGACAAAGATATGAGTAGTCACCCATGGGGAATATCTCAGAATTATATCCTGGATTTCATCGAAGAGCTTGTGTATGAGCAAATTAATCTAGTTGGGATGCATTGATACAGCTTCACTTCACTTGAATGATTCCATCTTGAAGCTTATCAATAGAGACCCGCCGCATTATATTATGCTGAAACTTGGTACGTGAAAAACCTGAAAGAATACCGCAGCGTTTAAAGGCGAGGAGAAGAACAGGATATAAAGACGACGGATAATTTGCAGCACAATTAGACGGTGTGGCTTTGGAAATAAAACATTTCAAGCATGTAAACATTGCTCATAGGTGACAATAGGGGTCCGTTGAAGCTATCTGTTGTTGTGTTAATTGGTACACCACAGGCTGGTCAGTGCATTAATACGGTGTCATAATTGAAATTACATGATACGATACGATACGATACGATACGATTGATACGACAGTAGATCTAGAAACGTGAGCACTGTTTATGTTGGTGGTAACAGCAGCGAAGTCCCTGTGTGGAACAGATACCGTATCACTAAATGGAACTGTAAAGGCCACAAGAGCCACACATCTACAGAAACGGGTCAGATCTTCTCAGACATCAGAGTTCCCGGAGCGGTTATCCGTGCTGACTAGCGGCCAGTGGCTTTTATTGGAAACCACTGGGGCTTCATATCATATCTTCATCATAGGATTTCAGGGAAGGGATAACCTCTCTAAAATGGCTTCTCATATGAGGCTTCCAGATATGTTGTAGAAAAATGTTGTTTGCCGGATAAGACCCTTTTGGTTAAAACAAAAACAAAATACAACAAATAAAATGTTCATTTGTCATTTCTGCCAAAAATATAGCAAGCAGTTTAGTGTAGGGCTATGACATATTTTTTAAGTGTCTTAAAATAATATAAGCAAATAAAATGTATAAAATGTGTCAAATGTTCTTGAATGTTATGAATTCTATGTGGTCAGTATTGTAGATAAAAAGATTTTTGTGTTTTCTATACCATAAAATGTGCATAGAAGCTCTGTGCATGAATTACAGAGAACTATAATGTTTTAGGAAGTGCTCTTGACCTTTCTGTGTGCTTTGCTTCATACATCCTCAATGCTTTTCTTGTGCCAAAGTATTTTCTACAACAACAACAAAAAAAAACACACACACAAGTATGCATTTAAATAAAACTTGAAAAATCAATTTGTTTGGTTTTGCGTTGTTTCCCTTACTGCACTTTTTTTTTTAGTGTGTATAACCTTGAAATTCAAGCATACCTGCAATATGAACTCTGGAAACACAAAAGATGGTTTTCTTTTCTAAAACCCTGATGTGACATTTTATTCAATCACATATATCATTATTTGTATGTGTTTCTGAACCGCATGGCAGAGGAAGTCTTGTCAATTTGCTTATAGCATCGCTGTATAAAACCAACTTGGACGGTGCGCAGCACGTGCCCACGCTAAGCTCTGCATATTTCATGCCTGCCACTTAACATGAGAACATTTCATCCTGTTCCACCACCATTCAGCCAATTACATATAGGAAGAACATACATAGGTGTGGGTGAAAACTAGAGAGATGCTTTATATGCCTTATTAAACGTGCTGCTCGCATTCATTGTGAAAATTGGAGTGCTGGTTGGCCTGCTTATATAAGTAGCAACCTTAAAAATCAGCATAGGAGTCTCAGAAATCTTTCAAACTAGTTTTTGCATATATGCAGTACACAGTTGAGTCTGGCGCTCAAGTATAAGATTATTAATTAATTCTGAATGTCGCAGCCTCAAATTAAACGAGTCGGTTAGCACAAAGTGTGTGCGGCTTATCAGTTGAAAACAGGTCAGCGTTTGATACTGCTGTTCTCTTCTTGCGCTGACATCAGCTCGCTGCTAATCCGCTCCTGTATAGAAAGCTCTGTGCCTTAGTATCGCACAAAATTACAGAATCACGATCGGAATTAAAGCCTGGCAAGTTGAACACCTTGGATTTAAAGCAGGGTGTCTCTCATCTTTTCTCTCTTTCCAGAGAGCTTTTTATTATTATTATTATTATCGTTCCCTTCTGGTATTTTGGTACAGCATGCATCTCGAACCCTATCTCTGTTATATGAAACCATGGGCGATTAATTCAGATGGACTCTGCTGAAAAACGTCTCATCGTGAAATTCTCAATGTGCCGAAGTCCCTTGTTCCTCCATAATCCACCACTATCTTATGTCCACGTGTATCATAGCCTGTTTATGGGAACTGAACTGCTCAGTGCGCCCGTGCCAATCTCATCTTGTCAAACAGACCTGTATCTAATCAACACAGAATGGCACTGGCCTGCATCAGCATGGCAAGCTAGCATGGATATTCCTGTCAACTGAGACCATTTTGGACCATCATTCATCTCTAATTAGTGTCATTTATCATTTAGTGACGCTTCAGGATGACAAATATTTTGTTGGATGTTCTTTTTACGCTCTTTGATCTGTTATATCCATTCTGATGTTTACACATTTTTTCAGTTCCTGGTACCCAGCACTACACCTGTGCCAGCATACCTCAAAAGGTCAATTGCCAATTTAGGTATCTTAACGTGGATTTATGAGTGATGTGAATTGTAATGTAATATTTTAGGGCTTTGAAGACTATGATATAAGTGAAAATATTTTTTATTTAACCTAAAAATAGTGTAAAATTGTATTTTTGTTGTTTGTTTGCTTTTTTATGCCATTCAATATATTATATTATATACATTCTACTATAATATTTTTTTTATATTTTTTGGTATATTATTAATGCATTTAAGTTTTAAAATTCTGAAACTTGATACTAGATTAATTTTTAATTTAATTATTTATATATTTCCTGATTAAAAGTTTTTATTTAAATATTTTTTTATTTTATTAGAATTAGATGTTCTTGTTTTTTCTTGTTATATTATTCATCCATAAGTTTATTTTTACATTTTCAAAATTCAGAAACTTTTTATTTATTTCTAGAGTTAAATAAAAATGTGCATCCCAGGCTTGTGGGCTGTCAGACTTTTTGGACCCCACTGTATCATAAAGTGTATCACACTTTTACATGGATCCATGCAACAATGGGCAGATTTATAGGCTCATTAACTCTGTTGGACAATTACTAGAATTAAAACTAGTCATTCTGCGTTGACCTACAGTCCAGAGGTTTCCATGCCAATGTCCAGTGCCATTTTTCTCTGAACTGTTTGGCTCTTGAGAGCCCAGGTAATCTAGTGGCCATCACTCTGGAGTTGTGGCTTGTGTGCTTCGCTGTGCTGTGGTGTGCTTGAACCAGCAAATGGACATAAGGTAGGAAATGCGCTTCTGTTGTTGTATCATATATCTTCTTCCTGTCTTTTTCCTGTCTGGGTCTGTGTTTATCCATGTGTGGGGTGCCAGGAGATTTCAGACGCTCTTCTGGACCGTCTCTCTCCCTCCAGTTTTCTCATGTTTGATGTGATCTGCATATGGATATTTGGAGTCCTATGTCTTCTACTGTATACATCTATGGTCCTGGTTGTTTGTAAATCCTTTTCGCTGTGCTTTGACAGCACGCTCATCCCTCTCTGTCTTGCTCACCTGAAAGCGACTTGTCCCTGTTCTTTGTCATTTTAAAGTTGCTGTGTTCATTGCCTTGAAAAAAGAGATCAGACTGCCTTTTGTTTTTGGTTTATTGCCTTCAATATTTCCTGAATGTTTCTTTAATACTGAGTGTTATTCTACCTAAAAAAAACTCTTGCACTTCCCACAATTCCCTCAGGCCCACCATTAATCAAAATTTTATTTTTAAGGTGGAAATAATAACTTAACTGCATTGTTTTTTCCAAGACAGCCTTCATTTTTGGTTTTATTATCCAAGCAGACATCCAACAGACTGTGATTAATTTGTGAAAAAGGTTAGCAAACTTATTTTTATTGGGCCACCATGATTATTCTCTGTGTTTCTGTTAATATCTAAAGTTAATGTGAATTGCCATGTGCAAGCAATTTAACTTCCAGAATGTGACATATTTTCAAGTGAAACAGGATATTCCACCAGAAACTAAAAACTAAAAATATATTGGTGCAGAATAATGTCCACTGATGAACTGTTTACATACAACCAGGAACATGCAATAAGAAAGTAAGTAGAGTCATGCTGACTTACGTAATCCCATTTCCTCCTCAGAGTAAAAAAAAAATATCTAAATACATTTTAGTTGCATGTATCAATTATACTGTTGGTCTTGCAATTATTCTGAATAAAGTAAGAGTTGTCAGATATAAAGTTGCAGTTACCAGAAGTAGCCATTGTGAGATATAAAGTTGATATTACAAGAAGTATGAAGGCACAATTATGAGAAATAGTCATAACTGTGACAAAATCGTAGTTGATAGTGGCAACAGTGAGAAATGAAGTCACAGTCATGAATTTGCAGTTGCAGTCAAATATTACGTTGCAGTTATGAGAAGTCACAGTTACAAGATAAGAATGCAGTTATGTGTGAAATAGGCAAAATAATGATGAGATATGAAGTTGCAATAATAAGAAACCGTACCAACCTTGAGATATAAAGCCAAAATTATGAAAAAAACAGTAACAAGTAACAATAGTGAGGTGTGAAGGCGCATTTATGAGAAATTGTCACAATTGTAGGGTAAAAGGCTGAAATGATGAGAAAAAGTCACAAGTTTGAAAAAGGAATGCACAATTATTAGAAAGTCACATTGCTCAGATGTAAAGATGCAAGTATGAGAACACAAGCTAGAGATACAAAGTTGCAATTGTGAGAACCAAACTGTATGAGAAAATCTGTTACTTTTTACTGTATTTTTTATTTATATTACTCTGAGGCAGAAACGGGCTTCCATATTGACTTTACTGAACACAGCATTATAGTGGTATTTATTCAGAAATATGTTTTTTTTTTCTCCCCATAGTTTAAGATGACAGCCCCACTATCATATATCAAACACATTTCTACAAGACAACATTGCTTAGCACTTTGTGTACATCTGTGAATTGGTACGCAGTATTTGCATCACCGAGGCTTTCTTGCTCCATTGATGCTTAGCATATTGAGTGCAACCCTTCCCCCCCACACAAGCTAGCATTTCCTCTGCTTTCATGGATTTACATTGCCAAGCAGTGCATTAACAATATCTAGCCCCAGAGAAGGCCCAATCCTCTCTCCTTTTCCCTCTGTTTTTTTCTCTCCATCCCCTCCATCTCTTCCACACCTTCTGTAATATTCCCTCCATCCCTCTCTAGCTTAGCTTACTTCGACCCACCTTACCTCCTTCTTTTCTTTCTTGTAGTCTTCTCTCTCCCTTGCCGTCCTCCCACTCAGTGTTTTTGAATGTGTGTGTCCTCTAAGCCAGGCTGGCTCTTCCCTCGGGCGCACTGGCACACAAGGCCACAGCAGCAGTAGCGCAGCAGAGAGGAATTCTCCCAGTAAGAACAGGCCTGTGGGCCTAACAAACCGTCTGCCCCTTTCATTTAGACTCCTCTTGCAGAGAGAGACTGAGAGAGAGAGGCATATAGAGTAAAAAAGAAAGGCCAGCAGTGCCTACGCTTAAGCATTTCATAAAAGAAACGGTAGCACACAGTGTGTCAATGCAGTGAGCCGTCTCCCACAGCAGCTCTGGATGGGGAGTGTCAGTGAGATATGAGTCTCATCAGTGGCCTGGGCGTCTTTTTAAGTGCTTGGGTGTTATAGCGTCTTCTCCTGAAGTGGAATCCCTTCTTCTTTGGCACATAATTCCTCTTCAGCCTTTAAACACAGCTGGGCTTTGAGTCTTCTTTTCAGCTTCTTATTTAATGTGGATCCTTGTGCTTTTTTTAAGGGACAGTTCAGCCGAAAATGAACATTCTGTCTTTATTTACTTAATCCAAGGCCATATGCTTGTATTTTTATTAAGAATATATTTACAAATGTTTATATTTATACATTCATTGCATATGTATATATTTATTTATTTAGATATTTAAATTGGTATGTTTATATTTTATGATTTTATTTTTCAATCAAAAATATTAAGCAGCACAATAGATGATAAGAAATGTTTCTTTAGCAGAAAATCAGCATATGATTTCAGAAGGATCATATGACACCGAAGAAAAAATTCAGCTTTGCATCACAGGAATAAATTACATTAAAAAAAAACTGTTTTAAATTGTAATTATATTAATAATTTAGTGAAATATTGTTACAGTTTATACTGTATTTTTGAACAAATAAATTCAGCCTTGGTGAGAATAAGAGACTCCTTTAAAAAGTTCTCAAATCAACTACGGCATCTACAGTGGAGATCTGACATAATAACATAATTTTGTTACCTGAAAATGATGTTTGATGTTATTGCTATCTGATTAGACTTGGACAATATGAGTGATACCTTTAAATGGTGCTCTTTGGAGCTTGGCAGATATGGCCATATGGCAAAAGCTGCATTAAGATTCTTCAAAAATGTCTTCCATTGTGTTTCACTAGAAACCAATGACATCAAACAGGTTTGGAACGACATGTGGAGAAGTATATAATGACAGAATTGGCATTTTTAGGTGAACTATCCCTTTAAGATCTGAAGACTTTAAAGTTGTATATATTATTCTAAACACCTCTCTTCTTTCTCTTTTCCAGCGAAACAGTCGAGATACTTGCAACTTTGACCGGGAGTTCACTAAAATGGCCCTCGATCTCACGCCCACCGACAAGCTGTTTATCATGAATCTGGACCAGGACGAGTTCCTGGGGTTCTCCTACACCAACCCGGAGTATGTCAATCCTGCTCAGGGTTAATCGAGCAAGCGTACTAGAGACTGCTGCTGGGTGTATCTCTCTGTCTGCCTGTATGTGTGTGACATGTATGCTCAGGGTCGTGGAAGCTCACTCGTATTACCTTAACAGGATTTTACCAAAGGGCTCAGGTGGATCGTCTCAGCATATAGCTGTGAGGTATTTGGACATGTTTCCACGGGGCCAGAATTCAGACAACCTGTTCAAATATTTCCCTCTTTCAGGAAAGCCAGTAACCCCCCAGCTTTACGAGACAGTATTCAGTGTTTATATGACGGTAAACGTGGCCTATGCAACAAACGAGGAACAAACACGACTAACCCCGAGTGAGCAATTTGAAAAACAACAATGCCGCTCTCAATTATTTATTTGCGGTTCATTATTTTTCCCCCTGTTTGGTCTCTATTTGAGCTGAGCTAATGTTTAATTCACTGGCTTTAACCCATTATACCAAAATATTATTACCTCCCACGCATGACTTGAGCCGGCGCTCCCGTGCAGCCTGTGCGAAGTGCTGAATCCCTGGCAGAAGTGTCCTCACTATTGTGACATTCTGGGAGAGGGAAGAAGAAAAAAGAAAATGTCAAGATGGTTGCAAAGTGAAAATGTCATTATCATTCATAATGCTGCATTTCAGGAAGGATTCATATCACTGGCTTTGGGGAGAGTGGGAGATTTGTAAAGCTACTAGTTCATATTTCAGTATCCTCGACGATGAGGATTAGAAAACAGCCGGATAGATCAAACGCAGCTGACGCCGTCTTGCAATACAGAATTCAGATAGTACCTAACTATGTATCTATGCACCGTGTAGGAAACACAATGTGCCGTTTTGCAAGGGACTTCAGCATCCCTGTGATTTCAAATGCTTAATTTGCATGATTGCAATAGTTTGTTTATCCTCTAGGCATGATACTTTTGGATATATCTATCATTCAGGTGAAAAGACTGGTTTTCAATCACAGAGAAATCATACTTGCATTTCCGAACGCTTGGTATAGATCAGTCATATATAGCAATGTGATTCGAGTCTGCCACCTATGTGCACCGATGACTCATAGGCTTTGTGTAAATAATGTAACTAAGCACTTTATGAAAAAAGCAAACATGTATTTCTTAGCTCTCTTCTCATTCATTTAAAAGATAAAAGCGTACCGTTATTAAGGTTTTGCATGTTCAGATTTATTATCACTACACATAAATGGCTTGTAATTTGTCCTTTGCATCATCTTGGTTGATTTTTATTAATTTTTTATTAATTTTTTAAGTATGTAAACATCTTCATATGTCCGAGATCCCTTGTGAAACCAATAATGAAACGATTTGAGATTAGATACACAGAAATCAATAGCCTCTCTCCTGAATAAGCGGAGCTGGATTGATCTGTTCTGCCTACTCTTGTACAGATCCTAACCTCTTTAGTGCTGTGTTGTAGCAGGTGCTGTCTCTGTGAGGTGAATAGTTGCAGTGTTTTGATTGGGCTTAGTGACACTAGCCTTCATTTTATACTCACCGTGTGGCTGCCCGATAGTGCTGTCCCATAATGTTGTCCGAGACCCGTTCGCTCCGTAAAGTAAAGCTGCCGCATATCGATCGGACAATTATCAAAAAGAGAAATAAAAGGCATATATCAGTTGACACCGTGGAGCGTGGGTGAGCGCGAGGTGATTTAGAGGGAGAATTTGGCTAGCTTAAAGGCACTGAGTGTCTGCTTAATTGCCAGCCGAACAGTTTATGACTTCGAGGTCGCTCCAGGGATAAAGGATGCAAGGTCTTGGAGCCACAAACACATACAGTAGATACTGGATAAGACACTAGACAAACCATTAAAGTTATAGCTTATTGATGTACTTATGGGGAGAATATGTAAGATGTTATATTTGTAATACAGATATTGAAATTGAAAAACCTGTGGGTTTTTTTTTGCCTGGTTCCTGTGTGTGTGTGTTGTGTGTGTGTGTGTGTGTGAACATATCAGGACACAACTCTGAATAATGACATTGGTATGACACAGGTATTACAAGGAGAGGGTGACTTATGAGGACATAACCCATGTCCCCATTTTCAAAACACTTATAAACCATACAGAATGATTTTTTTTTTTTTTGAGAAAGTAAAAATGCACAAAGTTTCCTGTGAGGGTTAGGTTTAGGGGTAGGGTTTGGTGAATGGCGATAGAATATACAGTTTCTACAGTATAAAAACCATTACGCCTATGGGATGCCCCCACTTTTCACAAAAGATAACATGTGTGAGTCTGTGTGTGTGTGTGCGGTGTGTGTGTGTGTGTGTGGTGTGTGTGTGTTGTGTGTGTGCCTGTGTGCATGTTCACCACACTTGAGGTATTACCAGTTTTTTCAGTCGCTAACAAGCATTTGTCCAAGCAGTTGTTCACATTTTCAAAATGTGATGCGATGATATCAGTTCAAAAACAATTTATGTTGTGTAAATTGGGCCAACCACAACTGATTCCAATCTGGCATAGACTCAATGGCAGGGGTTATTTTTTCTATTACATTGACACTTATACAATACAGTTTTTCTCGATTGCTTAAACACATTTGCCCACTCTGACATTACATTTTCAAACCGTTAACACAGGATAAAACTGAAGCTCAATGGTCAAAATGACTCATTTTGTAAGCAAAATTCTCTAACACTCACAAAACATTAAAAACATGCAACATAAGCAAATATGTCCATCAAACACCACAACTTGTGGTCAAATTAATTCATTCTTTCAATCAATCATTACACAATGGACTACAAAATACAAAATGCAGCCATCAATATGGAAATATGATACTTTACAAACTCAAATGGATACTGGGGAAAAAAGCTACAAAAGGAAACTTATGGGTGGAAATACCTTTTTTTTAAAAGAAAAGAAAGATATATACATTTTATCTTTCACATTTAGTCCATTCGTTCTTGACGATTATGCCACAGGTTCTCATCAACATCGCAATGTTTTCCCTTGCAATGCACCGAGGGAAATACCTCCTTGCATGGCGTATCCATCCCTGGCAGTCTTCTGCACCTATTGCCAGGCAACCAGCCTTCATTGCCTCCAGGAGGGGTATCTGCTCATATGGCTGGTGATCATACACCTTCCACCTCCAAGCAGAGAATGTCAAAATTGACATTACTGTATGACAGTCACATAAATGGGATTGATAAAACATCTGCACGCATACATACAAACTCCTCTGCCATGGCCTCTTACTCTCCTTCCGTGCCTATGGCCTCTTGATCCATGCTTGCAATAGCAACACAGAGCTGGCATCTTTTATAGATGGATGAGGACTGATTGCTGATTGAAGAGTTGTGCAAATGAGTTTCACACAGGTGCATAGAGATTTATAATTATGCAAGTAGTTTCTATCAGCTGTGAATAGATTTTGTTATTTTGTTCAACACAGTGAATCCAATAGAGTTTAGGCCTTTCAATGAGATCTGTGGTAACTGTTTGAAAAAGGGTGTAAAAAATGTGTGAAACAAATGAAAAAGTGTTAAAACATTTGCAAGAGAAGATTTCTGCTGTGCTAATGATGTGATGATGAAGATCAAGCGGATCCCAGTTTCATTTAGTGTGTCTTAGCAAATGAGAAAAACCGTAAAAGGAGGACTTTGAAGAGAGATATTTTTGGAAACAGAAAAA
>NW_020523590.1:0-20633 GCF_003368295.1 Carassius auratus
AGTAGTGCCTGTCTCTTCTGCCTACTGAGCACCCGTCGCCGGGTCTCTCACTTTCACTCGCTTGCTCCTTCATCTCCATCACAGCCTCGCATCAGCTCCTCTTACCAGGACTGTTATTGCTCAGCCAATCACATCCATAGAGTCTTAGGCCCTGTTACTCACCACTTAGGCCTGCAACATTGTGTATGTGACCTCTCAATGAAAACAGCAGTCTCAGCTTGAAACATGCTGTAGAAAAAAAGCACACTTTTAAATACAGTAGTTTACATCAATAAAGAAAATAGTCGGAGAGATATTTAAAGATTTAGAAAATAAAGTCAGTTTTAAGAATGCCAACAATGCACTCTTTGTCTTCTTCACAAAATGTGTGTGAACTACCTTCAAATCTGAAATAATGCAGGAACTAAGGCAATGATGTATCACAGCTACAGTGTTTCGGCTCAGAATCAGGGATGGAGGAAGTCAACATGACATCAAAATGGACCCAATTTACTTTCTTAATCTACATTTCAGGTCTTATAAGTGCACATTATTTTTACTTAAAAAATATATATATATTACTATGACATTACAACTTTAACTATGCTAAACAATATTTTGTGAAATATTTACATTTTTACAATATCTTATGTTGCATAAAAATTCAGTTCTGTTTTGTTCTGAATGTGTATTTTAATTAGAGGTGATGTCCTAGTTCACTTTCAACCGGACAATTGCTCGTGGTTCAATGAGGCAGTGAGTTAAAGGCTGTTTCGTGGATTTTTTTGATTGATTCGTTTGCTTTAAAGAGTCATTTGCTCATGAATCAAACATCACGGCTCATGCTGTGAATGAAACTCTGATGTAGTCTCTAAAGTCACCTTTTCACTATTTCAAACTACAGACTTAAATCACATGCGTATGCAAAAATGTTCGAAAATATTTGGATTTCCTTTGAGCTTCTAGTGTACTGAAATATTTGAACTTTCACGGCTGCCCAACAGATGTGATATATTCTAATCAAAACTATGAATGTGAGGTGAGAATTGCCAGTAGTTTTTTTATAGTTACAATTATTTCAAAATAATCATTACATTTTGAAAGTTCTGTGCCGACTGCCTTTTTGAAAACTGTCCTGTGCAAACATATGCTAGTGTGAATTATTGCTAATGCAAGTTTTTAGTTGCATTTGAAACTATTTTAGTCACAGTTTGCAGGCTTAAGAAATCTTATAGATCATGTCAATAACAGAGAACACTTTTTCATGGTCTTCTTTTTTCAATTCAAATCATAAATATGTCACATTGTGTAAAATGAACGGGTTTTGAATGCATTTCAGGTTGATTTTAACAACGAAGGTAACAACCCTATTTAGTGGGTTTGCATAAAAACGACATCCTAACCGTCACAATGTTTAACTATTGTCTTTCTAGTCAGTTTAAAGCTATGTGTGCCAGCTAAAAATGCTCTGTCTGTCCTTCATATATTAGAAGATAAATCCTCCGAAATGAACCTGGAAAAGCATTTAAAACACTTTCTAAAAAACTAAACAAAAAAAACAAAAAAAAGTAATTCATTCATCGAGACTTGCGGTAAAAAACCAAAAAGCTTAAGAATCGCCGGGAAAACCATTTAAGTCAGTCACATACAACAGGTAAGACATTCATCTAGCTCAGTGCTTCTGACCACGAGGAAATGAGTGAGAGCTATCTGGGCAGTTCATTCAAGCCCCCCTAGAAGGACAGGGAATTTAGTATGCCAGAGAGAGCACAGCTTACCAGCAGCTTGTGCTATAAAATCAATAGGAGCTCTGTCTGGTGGCGTATGAAGCTCCAGGCTGCACCTCTTCATCTTCAATAGGGCAGTGCCACTTGATTTAGGCTATGCGTGAGTGAGAGCTGAGCCGTCAGACTGAAGGTTTAGATTTATTGGAGCACATTGGACCTCCAGACAGGTGGATTGATGCACATCTACGGAGAAAAGCATCCCGCAGCACCTAATCTCGAGGTGTGCGACTGGCTGAATACGAATATGCAGGTGGGCTTTTTCTGTCACTGACATTACCTGAGGCGAGTCCTATCAAGAGGCTGTTTTGGTGACTGGGAGGAATGAGGGTCCTTTGCAGGGGGTGAACAAGGACATCCATGCAGGCGGTATTGAGTGAGTGTCTTTCGGAGATCAGGGAGATCTGAGTCAGACACAAAACAGGACAGGTTGGTCGTGCAGAGATTACCAACAAAGCATTGCTATTCCTCATGGTTGCCCACCAGCTTTACTCCTACCTAGCATTAGCAGATAACAAATTCACACAAAGGTCATGTTTTTCCAGGCAGTGCTTTGCTTTTTCCTCCTCTTCACCTGTTTGCCCCTTTTGAGCCCTTTAACCTGACACCATCTAAATTCTCATGCAACCCTCAACCACAATGGAAAAACGTGCCTGTGGTGACATTTCTGCAAAATTATATTACAGTACATTCCCTTAGGTAGCCTAACCACTTTTAATGTTTAACCCATGGTTTTAAAAACAAGTGTATGTTTTTCTGGCCCGATTGATTACCAAAGTTGAAAGTGAGTTTTCCGTCATTTTTCGCGCAAATGGTTCAAGCGCGAACTTATTAAGTTATTTTAAAAAGAATGACACACCATCCCTCCTGATTTTTTTTTTTTTTTTAAGAATTCAACCACTGTTCGTACTTGTGCCGCGCCACATCTGAGTGAAACGTTAGCCCTACAGGTGAGCTAATCCGAACCGGTTTTATACATTAGAAAACAATACACGAAGAGCAAAGACACAATGTATCAATTTTGAGGTCATAAAATACTATTACAAGGAGCCAGAACAGGTGCAGACACAGAAATGCTTGCTGCTGTATGAATCATCATTTTATAATTATTAGTTGGCCAAGTAGGCTATGATTTATACATTAATTAAGAGGCTATAATAGCTACTACTTTAGTAAGTGGATATAAGTGAAGTGTAATCGTGGGTCGCGCTGATTGGAAAACCTTCTGTGTGCATGCGTGCGTGCGATTGTCATGTCAGTCATGGTCAGTGTAATTATCAGATTATGAAAGTTTATGAGGTTATGAAATGTCTTTTCTATCTTTGTTTTTCTATCATCGACCTCAACTTCTCATTTTTGTTTTTTAGTAATGTCTAAAAATATAAAAAGAAGGATAACCCAAAAAGGCCTGAGACCCGGCCCGCATGTGAACTATGATGTGAAAATTGTCCCGAAGCCTGGCCCTAGGGGCGTAAATAAGTCGGGGCCCGTCAGGCTCAGGCTGAAATGCAAGGCTTTAGTATTTATGTTATATTTTAGTAAGTTGGGGGCGGGGGGTCTAAATTCTTGCCTAGGGCACCAACAGAGCCTGGCCCGGACCTGCAAGGAGCCTCGTAAAAGCAGCTGCCACGTGTTCATTTCAGTTGGTAACTGCAGGGAATTTGATGGGTTTTGGGGGTTTTCTAAACTGTAGGTAGAGTCACGTTTTTTGCAGAGAGCCTATGTTGATTAAAGAAAAGAAAAGGCTTGGAAACTTTGAGAAACACCATCATTTTGTGTCCCAGAGCATGTCTGTTAAGCAGCGGCAAGACTGATGGATGAAAATTAAAACAAGAGGATTTATGAAAACCTCATTTCTGCGCTTAAAAGGATGAAGGGAATTTTGGATGTGTGCTTTCTAAACAGGCTTTGATGATTCACTGGCTGAGTTATCTACAGGAGCAAGTGCAGGCTGCAGATTGGCTCCTCTCTGCCTGAGTCTGGAGATAGTCGGCCATCCTCACCATAACAATGTTTTAATCTCTGCCTGTCAATTCCACTTCCTCCATCTTAACTCTCACTACTCTAGAGGCGAGGTTTCTGCTCAAGTCTGAAGTTGTCTGTAAGTGAACCATTAAAGGTAGTCCTACAGATAACAGTACATTACAATAGCTTCTGTAGAGTAATGAAGTTACAAATCATAAAAATGTATTGATAATCTCATCTAGGAACTATCTACATAATCTATATCAATATCATTTTTTTAAAACCTGAGTAGCCACCCAAGCATATGGCTATATTTTGTTTCTATACATAAATTTATAGTTATATATACAGTATTTAGATAATTAATGTTCTATAGTATAATTGAAATTATAATTCTGTTTAATTATATCCTAAATTGGACCCACTTTATATTAAGTGGCCTTAACTACTATGTAGTTAAATTTTAATTATTAATTTGGTACAATGCATTTATTGTGTACATACATGTTTTTACATTGTACTTATATTTGAAAAATATCTGCACATAATTACATCTGTAATTAATTTCTGTAATTACATGTATAATTACACGTTGACCCATCCCTTACACCTTAAAAAAGTTGATATACAATATGAACACAATAAGTACATTGTATTTATTTTTTGATGTAAGTACATAGTAGTTAAGGCCACTTAATATAAAGTGGAACAAAATATTTTAGGAAAGTGTCTTAAAATTAGGTTAAAGCAAGCAATGTCAGCACAGAACTGGCCCACATCTGGATTTCACGCAGGCAAGATGTGGGCCAGATCTGGTCCAACACTATTTTGCTGTCTGGGATTAGTTCTGAGTGTTTCAGTGCTATGTTTGACATGTTCAATCTAATGCAATGAAACAGGTGTGACAGTACTTTTTGGGTCTACTATGCTTATACCACTGGGTTTTTTTCACAATATCCATATTTAATACTTTATAAACAGTAATAATTGTTTAATAACTAAAATAACTTTATAAACTAGTTTCTGCTAACAGCGTTCACAAGAGAGTGGCATTCCAGCGGATGACGTAGGCATAGCGAAAGCTCCAGTGGGAATATACTAGTCTCGTGAGAACCAAGTTTTGTTTACAGGCCGTTTCCTTTGTTTAGCAAAGCAAAACCAATCTCATACTTTGCTTATATTAAAATCCTCTGACTTTTCTTTACAAATTCTCTTTTTGTACTAATTTGTGACTGGTGTTTTGTTTTGCTCTCTCCTCTGCGCTTCTGTGTATGCCATTCACTGGAACACCCTCTCTAATGCACAAGACAGTTAGCCAAAGCTAGAGATTATGGTTTATACAGTTTTATATATGGAGATTTTTCTCACAAAACATTCAGTTGACCTTTATTCACCCCCTGGAGCCGTGTGGAATACTTTTTTATGATGTATGGACCCACTTTATTGGACTTCTATTGGACTATTGAATAGTAACATCCATTAACTGCGATATTACAGCTTGGAAGAGCCAGGACATTTTTTTATATAACTCTGACTGGATTTGACTGAAAGAAGAAAATCATGTGCACCTGTACACTTTAAGGATGAGTAAGTCATGGGGTAATTTTCATTTTTGGGTGAACTATCCCTTTAAGCATTCATAACATTTAGGTGTCTGCCCATAATTCAGCTATTTTCAAAGTCTTTATTATACAACAAATTAGAGCACCTTTTATCACAGACCAGAGACAATGCAAGCCTCATCCAGCAAGATTCGAATCTGAGCTGCTGTGTCAACATTTTTAAAATAACCTCTTCCAGCGATAAAACATGCCTTATCTCTCCACCCTGCCCAAATATATTAACGTCCAGGGATTGAGCCCTGCTACAAATCCTCCCAGACTATTTCACAAAGGCCCAGACAGGAGCGGCAGGATCAGATTTAGCTTGACCTTCTCAATCACATCTTCAGATTCCTCCTGTAAGACAGCCCAGTGCACAGCGATGGAGGCCAGTGAACTCCCTCATTGTGACAGCAAGTCAATCTATGAATAAAAGCCACCCTCTGTGATGCTGTCTTAACAGGAAATGGGGAAACGGCTTAGAAATGATTTTTTTTTTTTTTTTGTGATGGAAACCCATTATTTTAGATAGATCTCATCGTGTCCGTTGGCTGAAGCTTTGACTCTTTGTTGACTTTACCGTTAAAGGGGGGTGAAATGTTATTTCATGCATACTGAGTTTTTTACACTGTTAAAGAGTTGGATTCCCATGCTAAACATGGACAAAGTTTCAAAAATTAAGTTGTACGTTTGAAGGAGTATTTTTGTTCCAAAAAAACTCCTTCCGGTTTGTCACAAGTTTCGGAAAGTTTTTTTCGAGTATGGCTCTGTGTGACGTTAGATGGAGCGGAATTTCCTTATATGGGTCCTAAGGCACTTCTGCCGGAAGAGCGCGCGCTCCCGTATAGCAGAGCAGAGGAGGAGAGACATTCACTGATCAGAGCGAGAGACTGAATTGTCACAAAAGAAGTGTTTTTTTTTTGGTTGCCAGGGCAAGACAACCCTGCACAGATTACCAAAAAAAAAAAAAAAACAGCATAAAGGGACCAGTGGATGCAGTTTATTTTTACAGAGCATTAACGGAGTTGTGAAAGTGTTTTTGTTTGTTCCCTGCATTTCGAAGATGCTTGTTTTACAAACAAGGCCCAGTTTGACGACGGATTTGCACATCGTTTATTTCTTAAGGATAATGCAGTCGCATTGAAAAAGGGTCACGATCGTGTGTTGGAACCGCATGCGGTGAGTAAAACTGCTTCAAATATCTCTGTGTTGTTAACTTCGCTATCAGCGTGTAAGCACATCAAGTAAACAACATGCGATGTTGTCATCAAAATGCACTTTCCACATGTACAGCTTAAAAAAAAAAAAAAAAAAAAAAAAAGACGACATAAAGTGGAACTTTTCCAAAAACCGCTAAGCAAATATATACAGTTTCAATACATACCACATAGAGAAGTTGTTGCTGATGCTGCTCTTGTTAAATTTCAGCCTCTGGATCTGTCACAGCTTCCAAACGCTCTCAACACAAAAGGCTACTCGCGCTCGTGATTCTTAAGCTCCGCCCACACGTCACGCCTCCAAGTGCTCGTGTTTTTCCGGGAAAAATCGGTACAGACTATCTTTTTCTTATAAATATAATAAAACTAAAGACTTTTTGGAGCTATGAAGGATGCAGTACTACTCTATAGGTACTCAAGATTAACAGGATATTGAGTGAAAACGAGCATTTCACCCCCCCTTTAACTCTTCATTTCGCCCAATTTTCGCTTTCGGTGGGTGTGCTGAACATCCTTCTCTCTCTTCTCCTTTTTTGTTGTGTAACACTGCAGTTCCACATGTTTTATTTTCTCATTTCTAGACTTTTATTAATTCATTTTCTTGAGCGACAGGAATGCGGGAAACAGCTGAACACGACCTCATTTAAATAAGCTTCCTCTTGTACGAAGGCAACATTCAGAGCAGCTATTCATAACTACCAGAATAATTTTATTCACACTCGGCTTGAATTGCTACGGAGAGAGATAAGGAGCTGAGGAAATAGCAGAGTCAATTGGTGTAAACAGATAATGACTGAGCCACTGGCTCGAGAGCCGCTTACCGTATAGACGTAGGAGCAATGTAGAGCGCACACTGACAGCACACTTACAGGGATAATAAAAATCAATAAAAAACAGACGAGATGCAGAATTCAGATTAATCAGCCACATGTTGCCAACAATTGCGTTATCAAATTTATGGGACAAGAATTTAAGAGACAAGAACTCACTCGTGTTTGAAGCCTAATGGTGAAGTGTGTGCTTTCGCAAACACTCAGCAAAGAACAAAGACACACATGTAGAACACACAATCACACGGCATTTAATGAAAACAAAGCTAATTGCTGAGAGCTTGGTGAAGCATTGAGAAAAGTGTATACATATTTATAAATGGTGACGTAGGAACAAAACACCAAATTACAGAGCCTCTCGCTGGGTGGTCAATTTGAAATGCATGATTCTCTTTGTGAATGACTAATTTGCCCAATTAGTTTAGGGCTGATTCCATTCTTATTCACTAGTGCACACTATAATGTTTAGACCCAATTATTTACACTGTTTTGTGGGCGTGCTAATTGTACAATCAGATCTCAATTTCTTAATTATCTTATTAGAAATGTAAAACTTTTTAAAGTGACAGCAGTCTTTTTGGTGCCAATTTTGGAGCCCCCTGACTGTATTTAGAAACATGTAGATAGATGTTTCACTGAGTACAGTTTTCTATGAAAACGTTCACTCTCTATGGTTCCTAGCACAAGTGCTCGATGGTTAGCAGCAGTTAATTTAGAGTGTAAGTGTTTAATCAGGGTGAAATTGTTCTTCCTCGTAATGGTCCCTGCTAGAGATAAAAGTGATTGAGCGTAAAGACCTCCTTAAGCATGTGTTCATGGTTAAAAGCAGAATAAAAAAGATGGGAGTTACTTTCCAGTAGGGACAAACTGAACTAATTTTGTTAGTGCAGTACATCTGCTGTAAACAGAAAGCACTAAAAGCAGTTCGATGTGAAAGGGCAAAGACCCAAGTTTTATTTTACTTTCTTCCTTTTTACTTTCCTTTTTGAAACTACTTCTCTTTCACCAAAGTCCATCAGTGTACATCAGGGGTCTTCAACCTTTTTCAGACCAAAGATACCTCTGTTAATACTGTGTAAAATTAGATATTTTATAAAACTGTATTTAATCGGGTGACTGTACATTCTCCTTTTCCATGACAAGTCATAGCTGGAATTTAAAAATTGTTAAAAATGTCTGGGTTTTGGCCTTTTTTTCCAACTGACGTGCTCTCTACAGTTCTCACACATTAAATATATATTTGTATCTGCATTGCTTTGACCATTCTCTGTCGATCCCACTATCTCGAGTGCCACAACTGCAGAACCTGATTTTACCAAGTGAGACGTGTTCCTGGGACAACATCTTTGTTGACCCTGGAACAACATTGTGATTAACCAATCAGATTTGAAGAACAACTTTAGATTTTGTGAAGTTTACGCTTACAATCACTGTTAGGTGCTTGTACTTCAGTGTCATTCATCTATCATTTCCTCTGATTTTAAGGATCACTCATGGTTAAGGTTAAGTTTAGGTGTAAGGATATGGTCAAGACTAAATTTTTTGAGTAAAATGTTGTTCCAGGGTCAACAAAATATGTTGACCTAGGAACACATCTAACTCGGCAATATCAGGACGTGCGCCACGATTGGTTGATTATGCAGATTGCATGCAATGCTACTGGGCAAACTACTTTTTAGTCATTACCTTCAGCATGCATGAACAATAGCTAATCAAAGACAAAACCCAGACATTTAAGGCAATTTAGAAATAAAAAGAGGAAGCGTAGTCACCCTATTTTTAAGCCCGACCTGTGTGTATATAGATAGATTTTCATTTTTTTTTTACAAAATATTTAGTGCTCACTTATTGCCTTTAAATGTTACTCCTATCATGTAGGTGTGAGTTGATTGAAAACTTTGAAACTGGTACACCAAATAATTAATTCTACAGATGTCATCTAAAATTCTAATAAGATGAGCAGATCACACAGATAAACTGCATGACCCCAAAACTCCATAATATTTCCAAGTCAATGAGAATGAGAGAGATTGACAGAGCATCTGGATGAGGGAAAACAAGGTGGGGTTCACATATGTCTCCACCCAGTAGTCTCAAGCAAGCTGTCTCCATATAACATGACAGATGACAGAGACACCTGGGCCTGTTACCCCAGTGCATGCACAAGGCTTATATACCTCTGAGCTTAAACAGAGTGTGTGAATTGATTGCTAAGTTTTGAACAACTGCATATATGTGTGAGGACATGGATGCATTGTGGGTGTCTGATTCTTCCATCCTAAAACACACACACACATCCTACTCCCCACTGCAATCAGTGATCCCATTTAACAAGGTTTATTGGGCTGCATAAACAAGTGAAGGTCTCTCTCACTGAAAAAAAAAAGACTAGCCTAACATCTGGCTGCCTCTTTCTCAAATGCCAGGGGACAACCCTCTCACTTTGATATACCAATTAGCATATTTTCAAGCCCTTTTTAAGTTCCTTGAACCGAGTGAAATGCTGTCAAACTGCTCACTTCCAAACTGAATATTCAACTAGCGTCTGAGAAAATCAGAGCCATAGCAAACAACTAATACATTTCAATACAAAAATCCCCAAAACCACAGGGAGGTTACCCAAAAGACCTGGATCCCTAAAGACTAAATACAAACTGAGAAAACAATTTGATGGCAATTATTTCACACATAACGTGAATAAAAATGAGAGATGCCGTGCAGTGGGATGGAAAGAACACAGGGTCTCAAAACATTTAAACAGACATGGCATCTTCAAAATTATGTCACTCTTAAGCAAGAAGCCGAGGGCATGTGCCAGTACACACACTTGTCTTGGCCACTTGAGACCTTTTTAACACTTATTTAGAAGCATCACAATGTCACAAGCATCACAATGCCCCCACATGTCTACGTCACAATGTGGGAAGATTTGCATAACACCGCCCAAATGTTCATGTGAAAAAAGGAGGCGTAACTTTAATTCTAACTGCAGCATGGTATTGTTACAGCTGCTATGTTGTGGAGATGCTGTGTGTTTCAATTTGAATTCAAAACTACTTTGTTTGGCCTTCCAAAAGAGGACACAACTAGAAATCAGTGGTTAAGTTGTGTCACAACACTGTTCCAGAACAGTTCAACCCAAATATTCAGATGTGTGCAGTGAATTTTGTGGAGGATGAGGACTGTTTCTTGTGAGAGTAGTCTACAATGCCTGTGTCTGTTTCTATAAAGTGGGGCAATTTCAACTTTGCAAAGACAGTCTGGTTCTTCTGACTCACAGTCTGTAAGAACGTTTTTTATATTGAAAGAATTTGCCAGTGTTGATTCAAACACAAGTTTTGAGCAATGTAGAGTAGCTCTTGTTGTTTGTTGTTTCTCTTATCACAAATGCAGACATGGTTTTATGTTTACGCAGCACGATATGCAACACATAAAAAGACCGTATATAATCAGTAATGACATCCCCACTGGATGCAACACATGCCTCATTTATAATGGGTTTTATTGTTTTTGTCTCGTCGCGCCAGAACACATAGCATCACAGTATGCTAAGGGGCATAACATTTCCGTCACACACTTGAGGTATTCAGCCAATCACAACACACTGGAAAGTTGGACAATCAGAGCACACCTCGCTCATCTGAACAATGAGCTTTGTAAAAATCAACACGTTTCAGAAGGCAGGGCATAGAGGAAAAACAATAATGTACAGTATGTGGAAAATAATGTGTTTTTTTTTTTTTTTTTTACCTAAAGTGCATAAACACATTGCATTACACCAAATACACAAATAATGTTCTTTTTTAGCAACATAATGTGAAAAAACTTTAACATGCATTTAAAATCTATACAAAACTTAAAACTGTAAATAAACTCATTTTTATATAAAATAAAGTACAACAAATGTTTGTTAAAAAAAAACTATTCAAGATATAAAACAAGATATGTTAAAAACTTCAAAACAACACAGCTTTTATGATGTGTATTTTGTGAACTTACAAAATATACATTTTAAAAGCTGCTGTGTGGTTTTTACCAGTTTATAACTCACAAAGTGCTTATAAAATGTGTAAAGGAGTCAAAGCTATGCCAGGAATTCCTCTGTTGATCACACAGAGATCTGCTGAAGGTATAAAGGCAGTACTAATGCCTGTACAGAACTGTGATGGGCAAAATTGGTCTTATGATGATAAGAACCAGGTATGCAGGTAATAATTTTTTTAGGGTAACATTTTGTGTTGTGTTCATATATCAGTCGAACCGACCGACAGACAGAAACCCCCTGAAAAGATTCAAATGGCAGCATTCATACTTATTCAAATAAAACAATAGTGCAATCCCACCAGAGTTAATTTTTTATACCAAACCTAACCTACCAAGTGTAAACTTGTAAAGTGTGTCCAATGAAGCAATCGAAGTTCAACAAAGTTCTACAAAGCAAGATGCAGCACAGAACAGAAAAGAAAGTAGGGTCTCAAGACTCATTTTTAAAATTGAGCTTTTTAAAGGCCATATCACACAGAACACATTTTTATAATTTTAAAATATGAGCCTTAGGGCAAATGGATTAGAAACACAACCCAGTTTTAAACTTTTAACTTTAAACATTTTACTAAGCAGCCACGGAATGGAAAAAACACAAATATCAATTATTTGCTGATAAATTGAAGAAAAAAACAATCAGCATTTATGAAATATGTTTTTGCCATGTACTCTAACATGTCAAAAACATCATACAGCTCAGATTTGTCAAATGTCTTTTGAAAGGTCTCTCAGAGATAAAACAAGCATAATTGTTTGGGGCTTTGACTAAACTTCAGCAAAGTATTACTTCAATTTCAAAACAACAATTTCAAAACCATCAAGGGCTAAGAAAAAGCTACCTTGGTTTCAAAAGCTGTTACTTTTGATTACTTCATGGTATAACCACACAATTTTAATTAACATACATTTCACACAAATGTTTCTTACATTTCATCTCCTATTTCTCAGCATGATAATGTCCGAATGTAAATAATTGTATTCCCTTAAAAATATAGAAAGTTTTCAATCAAATGATACCTACATTTAGACTCTTCTTGCTACGGATTTGGAGTAATGACTTGAGTCATTACTTTTGTGTATGTCACTCAGAAAACAGATTTTAAAATTCCTTTAAGGGCTAAACAAAAAGGCTTCCTTTGATTCGAAATGCTGTAACATTTGATCACTTCATGATATCACCACAACATTTAATTCACTCACAGGTAACATGTTGAGGAACAACAACAAAAAATTATTTCTCCCCTACCTTATTTCTTTCCTGAGATATTTAAGAATTTTTATTTTATCTAAATATTTCCCTTGAGCACACAAATTTAGCTTATACTTTTATCAGCGAAAACTCAGAAGGAGATTGTCCAAATGCAAAGATTTTTTTCCCCCTAAAACTACGGAAAGTTAATGATACCTCTCCTTACTAAAGTTATGAGTCATTACTTTTGTGTATGTCACTCAGAAAAAAAACTACACCCTCAAGGAGGCAAAAATGCCTCCTTGAGTTGAACTTATTTTGTTGAACTTATTTTACCTTGAGTGCTGAAATGCTTCAAAAGATGCAATAAGTGAGCATGACATATGTCTAGTGTGTGTTTACATAGAAAACAACAAAAAATTCTCTGGGATGCACTCTGTGGGAACTGTTGTTAATTTACTATTCTTTTTCAGTCTAAACTGCCACATAGGTTTTAGGACTTAAGTGTTAGTGAAGATAAACAGACCAAGAGTAAGGCATCATATGTTTGCCACACAAACTAAATCAAGTATTTAACAGCTTTTGTCATGGTGAATTAGATACAGTCATTTGTTATCTTATGAGACGGCCGTCTTATCCAAGGCTGTTCGCAAAATCTCATGAGCAAGATGACAAGATCTGGGATCCAAATATTCCAGTGACCATGGGCCAAAAATTTTTATTAACTTTCACAACACCAAGAACAGATATTCTCTTATAAGCACTGGGTTACCATTACTCATAGTGTTTACCGTGGACTAGCTTAGAAAGGTTGTGTATGTAGACAAATGAACACAGTGAATCAGGTCATGGCAAAGTATTACCCCATCACTTCTGATGTCTGAAAATGCTGTCGCTTTCTGTTTTCTCGGCGCATATTCTGACCCTGAGCAGTGTGCAGTGGGCCAGACCCCTCCATCACTCCCATCCACACAGTCCTGCTCCTCTCTCACGGGCCTCTGAAGCCCCCAAGGAATGTGACACTGACACACATGATTCACCGTATGGTTTAATGTCAGCTGCCAACACACATAGCACACTGCAATGAATCAGAGCTATATTTCAGCACTCAGCGATGAAGAGCTTGAAGGCATCTCCACTCTCACTGGGCTGTGTATGAATATATATGAGACCCCTCATAGCTCCTCTTGTCAAGTTTGTCATAGATATATTTATCAAGGTGTGATAAAGTGGAGAAATGCACATCATGTCTGGGAGTTATCCTGCTGCCCCAGTCGGCGTGATAAATGCTCAAGCTTTTAGGAATCAGCTATTGATTCAGTTATTTATTTCTGCCTGTCTGATTAAATGATCGCATCAGTGTCTGTGTTTCTATTATATATATAAAATGCATCTTTTCAGTAGAGGAGAGAACGATACAAATAATATATTTTTATATACTAATGTGTTATGTAACAAGCAGTAAACCAACATAAGAATGAAGAAGCAAAATAATTAATTGTATTCAATTATTGTGTTTTATGTACACTATAATTCAAAAGTATGGCTTTTTTAAAAAGGTTTTTGAAAGAATGTTTTTCAAGGTTGCATCTATTTGATAAAAGTAAATACAGTCCTACTGTGAGATATTATTACAGTTTAAAGTTCCTGTTTTCTATTTTAATATTTAAAATATAATTTATTGCTTTGATGGCAAAGATGTATTTAACAAATCTAAACATGAATATCCATTTTAACGAATGAACATTGTAATGTTGTGATGCCTAAATTCACTTGTAGAATTAAAAAAATATATATATTTTTTTATTTATTTGAAAATAATTTAAAATAATAATATAATTAAAATAATTATATAGGCTTATTTGTATAAGCAGGAATTTTAATATGCCTATCCTTGCATCTCAATAGACCTTATTATTCTTTACTTTTTGTATAATGCTAAGCTTTGCTTCTACTCCCAAATTTTCATGTTGGGAATACATTTTTTGGTTGTTGAAATTGTTGAAATCTCCACTTGAGATAAAAAATAAAAAAAACCCACAGGCAAAAAAAGAGGAGAGAAAATTGTCTTCCCTCAGGAAGTGAGAAGGAGCTTCTGGGATTCTATGACAGGCCGAGGGGGATTTTACCCAGGTGTTCACCAAGGGGCAAAGCTGGCTCCCAGCTGCCAGCTGTCACTACTAAGTGGGGAACCAAGAGAGAGCCAGTGACCCAAAAACTCCCTCCTTGAGCACAACCTCTCCTCATCTCTCCTTTCCCTTTTTGTGTGTCCGGATCTGACCATGTAAATTATACTGCAAGATGTGCAACAGGGATGTCCATATCATATACAATCATTTCCATGCATTTGAGTTTGCATTTGTATTGCTACTCTCATTGACATGGGAGTAAATCAGAGCTTTGTGAGGCAGTTGAGTGGGATGCAGCCTCTGTACACAATGGCTGATGATTTTGCTCTGTTCCCTCCTCCGCTGAAGTGCCAGAGCATCCTTCCTCCCCAAAGTGCACCTCTCCAAACATGCAATGATAGCGCTGATTTTAATTACCTCTCACGACTGCCGAGGTTGTGGCTGCCTGACGCGCAGCGGGGAGGATCTTCTGGATTTATCTCTGGAAACACCTGCACTGCTTTTGCTCTCTCTCTCTCTCTCTCTCTCTCGCTCTCTCGCTCTCTCTCTCCTAGACAGATGTGTTCGGTCATCTCCTCTAAGCAATACTTAATGTCTCTGAAGACAAAAAGGGTTCTGCTAAGACGAACACTGCAAAGGTATTTATATACATATAACGATAATTACAGTAATCTGCGAGTGTGTTATATAAGACATAACAAGTCTCTCCCTTTTTGTCTTCCCTTTTTGTATAAACACCTGCTCAAACAAATTAGCTGGCATGATGAGGTCCTTCTTGAACGTTATGCCACATGGATGCCCTTCACAAGAGCCCCTGGGGGATGTGTTCGGAGCCCTTCATCTCATCAACCCTGCTGCTGTCTTCAAAACAAGAGACGCACAAACGAAAACACTCAACTTTAAGGAAACATTGCTAATGTTTGATGGCGTTGATTAGCTGAAGTGTTACATAAGAAGCAATAAACCAATGACAAATATATTTTTTAATTTTATTAAATTACCATGGTGTCTGTAAGGATTGTTGATGTTTTTTAAATGTCTCATCACGACGGATGCCCATTTGTTTGATCAAAAATACAGAGAAAATATAGTCAAATATATATTATATATTCTAAAATGTAATTTGTAATGTCAAAGTTGAATTTTCAGCATCATTACTCCAGACTTCAGTGTCACATGATCCTTCAGAAACCATTCTAATGTGCGGATTTGCTGCTCAAGAAATATTTCTTATCATTATCAGTGCTGAAAATAATTGTGCTGCATAATATTTTTTGGAAATTGTAAGGCATTTGTTTTTCATGATTCTTTGATGAACTGAAAGTACAAAAGAACAGCGTTTATTTGAAATAAATATTTTTTACATATTATAAATCCCATTATTCAAGAAATAAATGTCTTTGATGTCACTTTTGATAACTTTAATGCATCCTTCCTAAATAGAAATATAGATATAATTTTTTTTTTTTTAAATCTTACTACCCCAAACTTTTGAAGGGTAGTGTATCAACCTTGTTTGTCATTTATCCAAAAATTACTGTAAATAAAGTTAAAAACGAATAACAATTGTTGGAATTGTTAACAAAGTGTGAGCAAACACATGTAATTGTGGATACAGCTCAGATAATTAGATTTTGAAGATGAATTTGGTGAGAATTGTTACTTTTGATTTAAAACTTTAGTTTTATTGAAGTCTTTTTCTCAGGAGAAGTGAAATATGACTTTACATTTAATCTCATTAAATCTCATGCTGCCCAGGAGAAATAATTATTGATGTACAATAAGATATTTGTATGATAATGAGTACAGTAAAACAAATATATATATATATATATATATATATATATATATATATATACAGTATATATATATATATATATATATATATATATATATATATATATATATATATATATATATTATTTTCTACAGGGAACTCCGTATGTGTTAAAGTTCGCAACACTGTGTCTCCTAAAGGCAAGTGTTTGAGCAAAATGTACAAGATTTATAGTGATTGCCAGGGCAAAGCAGTCTGAGGTGAAACCAGGGGATGGAGAGATTGCTACAGGCTGCTGGGGAGCAGATAATAAATGGCAGACAAGTAGGTGACCATCAGTCTCTCCTTCCTAGTTAGAAAATGAGAGTTTGATGTGATAGCAGAGAGCCAAATGTTCCTATATGCTCAGGGGTAACAGAAGAGGGTGCATCACCGCAGACATCTTATAAGTTCGTATGGAGTGTAAGTATGAGTGAGCAGCCTGACTGAACCCAGAGTGTGTGTGTGTGTGTGTGTGTGTGTGCATGCTATTATGCATTTTTCTCAGGTAGATTATATATTCATGAGTTTTACCATAGGTCAAGACTGCACCAAGCAGATAATATCAACCTTTGGAGAAAGAGGGAGGTAGAGAGAAAATATGACTGGCTATATTCAGTCTTTAAAGAAATGAATGACACCTGGGTGAAGTGCAAATGAAAGAAGTGGGATAAATGTTGATGACATCCATATGTGGCCATAGCTGTTTGGCTGCAATTGTTTAGCAAAATATTGTCCTCATGCTTGTAGCCAGTAATGGCTGCATTAGGACACTTAACTCGTCAGTAATGGTACTGCACCTTTAAATGTGTTCTCCAAATGCCTAAATGGATTTGCACACACACACAAAAACATAGCTGTATAAGTAGCTCTAATGTGGACTGATTTACCCAAGTGTTCTTTGGTGTGACAGTCAAACACATTTGTAATTTATCAGATCACAGCACACAAAAGCGAATAAAACTATTCTAATTTACATTCTATATTTGACTTATGCCTCAAGAACACAATAAGCCTAAGCCTGAGTAAATCTCCAAACCGCAGAGCCATGCAGAAGAATAAATAGTGCACAGATGCTTTCTGAAAATAAACATTTGCTGGCATTGGTTGACTTAGCTTTCTTATCACGACAGTGATTCAGTCTCACATATGAACAGGGATTGTTGAGCTAAAATTACTGTAATGTTCTCTAAATAATCTAAGAGTTAGGGACTCATTGTTTCTCGAAGTACAACAGTTTTGGAACAGATTAACAATTTGATAAAGTAAAAAATTAATATGAATTCTCTGTAACTGCAGAATTATGAAGCATATTCCATTTATTTTGTTAAGTGATGTCTATGATTGACAAAGAGCCACTGTAAAACCATAAGTGTAATAAAAGAAACAGTTTTCATTTATTGGTTTCAGATTGAGCATATTATGATGACAGACACACCAGCAGTACAGGTGCTTCTCAATAAATTAGAATGTCGTGGAAAAGTTCATTTAATTTAGTAATTCAACTCAAATTGTGAAACTCGCGTATTAAATAAATTCAGTGCACACAGACTGAAGTAGTTTAAGTTTTTTTTCTTTTTAATTGTGATGATTTTAGCTCACATTTAACAAAAACCTCAATCTCAACAAATTAGAATATGGTGACATGCCAATCAGCTAATCAACTCAAAACACCTGCACTGGTTTCCTAAGACTTCAAAATGGTCTCTCAGTTTGGTTCACTAGGCTACACAACCATGGGGAAGACTGCTGATCTGACAGTTGTCCAGAAGACAATCATTGACACCCTTCACTAGGAGGGTTAGCCACAAACATTCATTGCCAAAGAAGTTGGCTGTTCACAGAGTGCTGTATCCAAGCATGTTAACAGAAAGTTGAGTGAAAGGAAAAAGTGTGGGGAAAAAAGAAGCACAACCAACCAAGAGAACTGCAGCCTTTAGAGGACTGTCAAACAAAATCGATTCAAGAATTTGAGGGAACTTCACAAGGAATGGACTGAGGCTGGGGTCAAGGCAGATGTGTAATGGAATTTGGCTACAGTTGTCGTATTTCTCTTGTTAAGCCACTCCTGAACCACAGACAACATCAGAGGCGTCTTACCTTGGCTAAGGAGAAGATGAACTGGACTGTTGCCCAGTGGCCCAAAGTCCTTTTTTGTATTTCAAAAAACTTGGAAACCAAGGTCTTAGAGTCTGGATGAAGGGTGGAGAAGCTCATAGCATAACTGCACATGTTTACCAAGAACTTTTGGAGCACTTCATGCTTCCTTCTGCTGACCAGCTTTTTGAAGATGCTGATTTCATTTTCCAGCAGGATTTGGCACCTGCACACACTGCCAAAAGCACCAAAGTTGGTTAAATGACCATGGTGTTTGTGTCCTTGACTGGCCAGCAATATCACCAGAAATGAAAACCCATAGAGAATTTATGGGGTATTGTCAAGAAGAAATGAGAAACAAGAGACCAAACAATGCAGATGAGCTGAAGGCCACTGTCAAAGAAACCTGGGCTTCCAGACCACCTCAGCAGTGCCACAAAACTGATCACCCCCCATGCCACACCGAATTGAGTCATTAAAGCAAAAGGAGCCCCTACCAAGTATTGAGTACATGTACAGTAAATGAACATACTTTTCCAGAAGGCTAACAATTCACTATTTTTTTATTTTAAATTATTATTTATTGGTATTATGAAGTATTCTAATCCGTGAATCTGTGAATCTGTTGTAAATCTGTGAATTGGTGGGTTTTTGTTAAATGTGAGCCAAAATTATCACAATTAAAAGACCATAGACTAAACTACTTCAGTCTGTGTGCATTTTATTTAATACACAAGTTTCACAATTTGAGTTGAATTACTGTAGTAAATTAACTTTTTCACGAAATTCTAATTTATTGAGATGCACCTGTATATCTGCCTCTGCTAGTTTAATGCTACAAAGCAGCACAACATCTCTAGCGCAAGTGGTAATAAGAGAATTTGTAAATATAGACAGCCATCTGGTGGCCATAAATTATAAGTCCTCAAAAACAAAATGTAGGGCCTCTGAAATAATGTAAATTGGAGAAGGTTTGGTTATTATCATACAAATATTTTATAGTAAATAGGCTATAATAAGAGGAATTTTTAGCAAATTAATTCACTAAATAATTACAAATTAAACTTAAATGTAATTATTAAATTCCAAGCAAATAATCACTCAAAGAAAGTGTGACCTTTGTAAGATTTTGTAAGACAGCAGTACATTTAGTATGACACTGTCATTTTATCAAAACATTTGAACTCATTCAATTTTTTATTCATGCATTTTTATAATTTTTTGGGCTTTGATGACCGATGCAAGGAAAAAACAATATTATCATATTTATTTTATTATTATTATTAAATACTTTATTAATCCTTCACAGGAAATTATATTGTCAAAGCAGAAGCCACAATTCACTCCTTGCACACAGACATATCAACCTAACTAAACACTTAAAAGTGAATCTTACACTAAAAAGAAAACATAAAAACATTCAATACAAAACATAATTCCAAAACATAATACAAAAATAAATAAATTAATTAAGAAATATCATACAGCTATTGCACATTACCCGATAAAATACATCACCAATTATTGCACACTAAAAAGGAACACTCACAAAAAAAGGGTACAAAAGCGGTCACTGGGGCATTATCTTTTCAAAAGGGAACATGTTTGCACCTTTTAGGTACTAATATGTACACTTTAGTACTAATATGTACACTTTAGGTACTAAAGTTCCTTTAACTTCCTTCAAGTTCCTTTAAGTTTAGGTACAAAGGTGTGCCTTTTGAAAAGGTACTGCCCCAGTGACAGCTTTTGTAAAAAAAAAAATTCTGAGAGTCCAGGAATGATTTACGATACCGTTCAGTCTTACAGTCTTTAATGTAAAAAAAAAAAAAAATCTCAACAAAATTTTATATATACAATCCATGTTGACCTCCCGCAATCGGTAACATCTGCTCATGCGTACTCGTGGCTCCTCCTTCTCTGCCCCTGCGCTTCCAGCGGAAACCCCTTGAGTGCGTCGTGGGGTGGTTGGGCTGTTTTCG
>NW_020523591.1:0-30000 GCF_003368295.1 Carassius auratus
TTGCATATGTATATATTTATTTATTTAGATATTTAAATTGGTATGTTTATATTTTATGATTTTATTTTTCAATCAAAAATATTAAGCAGCACATAGATGATAAGAAATGTTTCTTTAGCAGAAAATCAGCATATGATTTCAGAAGGATCATATGACACCGAAGAAAAATTCAGCTTTGCATCACAGGAATAAATTACATTAAAAAAAACTGTTTTAAATTGTAATTATATTAATAATTTAGTGAAATATTGTTACAGTTTATACTGTATTTTTTGAACAAATAAATTCAGCCTTGGTGAGAATAAGAGACTCCTTTAAAAAGTTCTCAAATCAACTACGGCATCTACAGTGGAGATCTGACATAATAACATAATTTTGTTACCTGAAAATGATGTTTGATGTTATTGCTATCTGATTAGACTTGGACAATATGAGTGATACCTTTAAATGGGTGCTCTTTGGAGCTTGGCAGATATGGCCATATGGCAAAAGCTGCATTAAGATTCTTCAAAAATGTCTTCCATTGTGTTTCACTAGAAACCAATGACATCAAACAGGTTTGGAACGACATGTGGAGAAGTATATAATGACAGAATTGGCATTTTTAGGTGAACTATCCCTTTAAGATCTGAAGACTTTTAAAGTTGTATATATTATTATTCTAAACACCTCTCTTCTTTCTCTTTTCCAGCGAAACAGTCGAGATACTTGCAACTTTGACCGGGAGTTCACTAAAATGGCCCTCGATCTCACGCCCACCGACAAGCTGTTTATCATGAATCTGGACCAGGACGAGTTCCTGGGGTTCTCCTACACCAACCCGGAGTATGTCAATCCTGCTCAGGGTTAATCGAGCAAGCGTACTAGAGACTGCTGCTGGTGTATCTCTCTGTCTGCCTGTATGTGTGTGACATGTATGCTCAGGGTCGTGGAAGCTCACTCGTATTACCTTAACAGGATTTTACCAAAGGGCTCAGGTGGATCGTCTCAGCATATAGCTGTGAGGTATTTGGACATGTTTCCACGGGGCCAGAATTCAGACAACCTGTTCAAATATTTCCCTCTTTCAGGAAAGCCAGTAACCCCCAGCTTTACGAGACAGTATTCAGTGTTTATATGACGGTAAACGTGGCCTATGCAACAAACGAGGAACAAACACGACTAACCCCGAGTGAGCAATTTGAAAAACAACAATGCCGCTCTCAATTATTTATTTGCGGTTCATTATTTTTCCCCCTGTTTGGTCTCTATTTGAGCTGAGCTAATGTTTAATTCACTGGCTTTAACCCATTATACCAAAATATTATTACCTCCCACGCATGACTTGAGCGAGCGCTCCCGTGCAGCCTGTGCGAAGTGCTGAATCCCTGGCAGAAGTGTCCTCACTATTGTGACATTCTGGGAGAGGAAGAAGAAAAAAGAAAATGTCAAGATGGTTGCAAAGTGAAAATGTCATTATCATTCATAATGCTGCATTTCAGGAAGGATTCATATCACTGGCTTTGGGAGAGTGGAGATTTGTAAAGCTACTAGTTCATATTTCAGTATCCTCGACGATGAGGATTAGAAACAGCCGGATAGATCAAACGCAGCTGACGCCGTCTTGCAATACAGAATTCAGATAGTACCTACTATGTATATCTATGCACCGTGTAGGAAACACAATGTGCCGTTTTGCAAGGGACTTCAGCATCCCTGTGATTTCAAATGCTTAATTTGCATGATTGCAATAGTTTGTTTATCCTCTAGGCATAGATACTTTTGGATATATCTATCATTCAGGTGAAAAGACTGGTTTTCAATCACAGAGAAATCATACTTGCATTTCCGAACGCTTGGTATAGATCAGTCATATATAGCAATGTGATTCGAGTCTGCCACCTATGTGCACCGATGACTCATAGGCTTTGTGTAAATAATGTAACTAAGCACTTTATGAAAAAAAGCAAACATGTATTTCTTAGCTCTCTTCTCATTCATTTAAAAGATAAAAGCGTACCGTTATTAAGGTTTTGCATGTTCAGATTTATTATCACTACACATAAATGGCTTGTAATTTGTCCTTTGCATCATCTTGGTTGATTTTATTAATTTTTTATTAATTTTTTAAGTATGTAAACATCTTCATATGTCCGAGATCCCTTGTGAAACCAATAATGAAACGATTTTGAGATTAGATACACAGAAATCAATAGCCTCTCTCCTGAATAAGCGGAGCTGGATTGATCTGTTCTGCCTACTCTTGTACAGATCCTAACCTCTTTAGTGCTGTGTGTAGCGGTGCTGTCTCTGTGAGGTGAATAGTTGCAGTGTTTGATTGGGCTTAGTGACACTAGCCTTCATTTTTATACTCACCGTGTGGCTGCCCGATAGTGCTGTCCCATAATGTTGTCCGAGACCCGTTCGCTCCGTAAAGTAAAGCTGCCGCATATCGATCGGACAATTATCAAAAGAGAAAGAAATAAAAAGGCATATATCAGTTGACACCGTGGAGCGTGGGGGTGAGCGCGAGGTGATTTAGAGGGAGAATTTGGCTAGCTTAAAGGCACTGAGTGTCTGCTTAATTGCCAGCCGAACAGTTTATGACTTCGAGGTCAGCTCCAGGGATAAAGGATGCAAGGTCTTGGAAGCCACAAACACATACAGTAGATACTGGATAAGACACTAGACAAACCATTAAAGTTATAGCTTATTGATGTACTTATGGGAGAATATGTAAGATGTTATATTTGTAATACAGATATTGAAATTGAAAACCTGTGGGTTTTTTTTGCCTGGTTCCTGTGTGTGTGTGTGTGTGTGTGTGTGTGTGTGTGACATATCAGGACACAACTCTGAATAATGACATTGGTATGACACAGGTATTACAAGAGAGAGGGTGACTTATGAGGACATAACCCATGTCCCCATTTTTCAAAACACTTATAAACCATACAGAATGATTTTTTTTTTTTGAGAAAGTAAAAATGCACAAAGTTTCCTGTGAGGGTTAGGTTTAGGGGTAGGGTTGGTGAATGGCGATAGAATATACAGTTTCTACAGTATAAAAACCATTACGCCTATGGGATGCCCCCACTTTTCACAAAAATATACATGTGTGAGTCTGTGTGTGTGTGTGTGTGCGTGTGTGTGTGTGTGTGTGTGTGTGTGTGTGTGTGTGTGTGTGTGTGTGCCTGTGTGCATGTTCACCACACTTGAGGTATTACAGTTTTTTTCAGTCGCTAACAAGCATTTGTCCAAGCAGTTGTCACATTTTCAAAATGTGATGCGATGATATCAGTTCAAAAACAATTTATGTTGTGTAAATTGGGCCAACCACAACTGATTCCAATCTGGCATAGACTCAATGGCAGGGGTTATTTTTTTCTATTACATTGACACTTATACAATACAGTTTTTCTCGATTGCTTAAACACATTTGCCCACTCTGACATTACATTTTCAAAACCGCGTTAACACAGGATAAAACTGAAGCTCAATGGTCAAAATGACTCATTTTGTAAGGCAAAATTCTCGTAACACTCACAAAACATTTAAAAAACATGCAACGATAAGCCAAATATGTCCATCAAACAGCCACAACTTGTGGTCAAATTAATTCATTCTTTCAATCAATCATTACACAATGGACTACAAAATACAAAATGCAGCCATCAATATGAAATATGATACTTTACAACTCAACATGGATACTGGGGAAAAAAGCAACAAAGGAAACTGATGGTGTGGAAATACCTTTTTTTTAAAAGAAAAGAAAGATATATACATTTTATCTTTCACATTTAGTCCATTCGTTCTTGACGATTATGCCACAGGTTCTCATCAACATCGCATTGAATGTTTTCCCTTGCAATGCACCGCAGGAAATACCTCCTTGCATGGCGTATCCATCCCTGGCAGTCCTCTGCACCTATTGCCAGGCAACCAGCCTTCATTGCCTCCAGGAGGGGTATCTGCTCATATGGCTGGTGATCATACACCTTCCACCTCTCAAGCAGAGAATGTCAAAATTGACATTACTGTATGACAGTCACATAAATGGGATTGATAAAACAATCTGCACGCATACAAACTCCTCTGCCATGGCCTCTTACTCTCCTTCCGTGCCTATGGCCTCTTTGATCCATGCTTGCAAATAGCAACACAGAGCTGGCATCTTTTATAGATGGATGAGGACTGATTGCTGATTGAAGAGTTGTGCAAATGAGTTTCACACAGGTGCATAGAGATTTATAATTATGCAAGTAGTTTCTATCAGCTGTGAATAGATTTTGTTATTTTGTTCACACAGTGAATCCAATAGAGTTAGGGCCTTTCAATGAGATCTGTGGTAACTGTTTTGAAAAAGGTGGTGAAAAATGTGTGAAAACAAATGAAAAAGTGTTAAAACATTTGCAAGAGAAGATTTCTGCTGTGCTAATGATGTGATTGATGAAGATCAAGCGGATCCCAGTTGCATTTAGTGTGTCTTAGCAAATGAGAAAACCGTAAAAGGAGGACTTTGAAGAGAGATATTTTTGGAACAGAAAAAGACAACACTGTAATGTATGGACGAGGAAAGAGTAAGAGAAAGGGGCCAGTGAGAGGAGCAGGAGTAGTGAGAGATGCAGTGAGAGATGGATATTTTTGTTCACTGTAAGCAATACTGTCAAACCTTTTCTGTTCCATCATACCGTGTTTCTACTGTACCTCCTGCAGTAAACAGTAAAGGAAAAAAAATGCTTTTACTGGAATGCTTTTGAATGTGAACATTACTTTACATGTGGACATTACAGTTCCTAACCAATAAATTTAGTGTAAACAGTGAATTGCATGTTTTGCATGCAAATACCTGTAAAACTGAGACTGAAAAGTCTATGCAGTTTTTGTAATGTCAACAATAGCCGGTATATTTGAAACCTGGTCGTACTTTGATTGACTGCATGTACCTTGTGAGGTGAAAACAAGTTGTTATTCTTTGACAGAATAATTTAATTTTGAGTCAGATTTCCAGTGTTTTGGTAAAGTTGCTGTGTGCAGAGAAAGATGTGTTTCTATTTTGAAATGAAGATTTAGTACATATTTAACAAAATGTGTTTTTGAGAAGAAAATTGTCCATTTGGCCAATTGTGTTTTGTAGGTGATAGTCTGTGTTAAGAGTTTAGAAAAAGTATCTGAAGTATGGTTAAGTGCTTGTTAGCAATTTAAAAAAAACTGGATGACTTTTGGATGACTCCCATAAAACATACAGTATTTGCAATCATTTGAGACACTGTGGTCCCTGTGAGTATTTTACTAAGCCCAAGATGCTATCTGCCAAAGAAATGTCCCATCTTATCAGCAGCCAAAATTCATGCTTGGGAAATGAGACGATGCGACCAGAGTCATGGGCAATCTGTGGACGCAAATTATTCCCCTGGCCTGCCGTCACTCAGAGCTGCCTCCCACATGACTGGATCCTTCAAGAAGATCTCCGTCACCTGCGTCCTGCACTCTAGACTTGGACAAAACAAAACCGTTTAAAGAAGAAATGAGAGCAATTACTCCATTCTCTTCTTACTGTCAAAATCTTTATGATGCTATAGTGTGTGTGTGTGAATGAGAAAATGAAGGTTTCATTCTCAAAATGTCATCTTGGTGCTTTCTCTGAGGCTCTGAGCTGAGTGAACATTTTTGGTGTCACTTTTATTGTGACAGCTAATGAAATTATTTGCGTTTGACAACAGCTCATTATGTGCCTCAAGGCATCGTCTGGGATTGCTGTGTTCTATTTTTTTTTTATTCTTTTCCTGTTTTGTTTTATTTTCACCCCCTTTAGAGTTATATATTAAAATCATCCTCTGTGACAAAGAATCTGCCATCTGAAGTTGGCCTTAAAAAAAAAGAGAACATATGGATGAAGACAAATAGCAAAGTAAAGCTTGCTATGGAATAATAAGATTAATAATGACTACATCCCATAAGTCATTTATCAGCATACAGTTTGATAGAGATTCCCATACATCCTCCCCACTTACTTGTGCAATCAGCTCGGCGCATCCTCAACAGATACTAACTGTGCATTCAAGTCCTCGTGGAAAGTTTGTATTTACAGGTTGGGAAGTTGTAATTACGTTCAAGTCACTTTTGGTTGGAGCAAGATGGCATACCTTTTCTACAAAAAACACATTTTTTTGTTTACTCTGCTTAAAAATAAGAATACTCTGCCTAAATTATGAATAAAGAATGCGCAAAGGGTGTGTTTCTGCTTTTTTAATATTCTAAATCAATTTAAGAAGGTGTTGTAAATTTAATTGTAAGATATGTTATGATGTTATGAACTGTACAATATTATTGTAAAATGTATATGCAACAAGGTAGTTTCATTGTAAATGTAAATATATATATATAATTCAATTTAACACATTTACTATCAATATAGATGCTGCATCTGTTTAACTTGTATGTGCAAGGTTTCCAGCGGCATCCCATTCCAGTTATTTTTAGCTGTACAAAACAGCTCATTATGGTTCTTGATATTGGAAACCAGTATTTCTAATGTTATTGTTTCAGTGTATTGTAATTACAAACACAGTGGTGTGTAGCAAAATAGTTTTACCATTTACCACACTTTGTATCTTCTATATTTTAACCTTTAGAGGCTAAAGTATCAGAAGCAGAGCCGCAAGGTTAGTAAGGCATAAAGTTACATACACATGGTTAATATTTATTTACTGTAGTGGTAAACCATGGAAATCTACAAATACTATTGTTGAACTACAGGTAAACCATGGTTCATTTTCATTAAGGACTGCCAGTTAAAGGCTATAGCACACATAAAATGCAGCCTTTTTATTCTGGCAGTGTAAGATTTATTAACATTACAGAATAAAACATGAGCATTGTGAACTATGTACATTCAATTTTTAATAAAGGTAATTGCACACACTATTTAGAATACACTTTCAATTGGTTTATTCTGAAATAACATTTTTTGTATGTTTTTTCAAAAAAAAAAAAAAAAAAAAAATTCAGTTCTCATTCTTCTGGGCTGTCGTTCCCAAAAGCATTAGTGGTTTCTTATGATACTTTTGGGGAAATGCAGCCCTGTTAGAAATGAGTGAACGTGTGATTGATTGATTCTGTCTTGCATCATTTGCGTGTGTTCAGATAAGCCGGAAAATAGTTCTATCCTTTACATTATAACACAGATAATTATTTTGTTAAATAAAAAAAATCAATGGTAAATAAAACATCTTATCTATACTTTTTATTTGAGGATGGATACTTTAAATAGTTGCATTAGTATTGATATATCGATACTTCAGGATCGAAACGCCCATCCCTAATAAGACCATCTCTGTCAGAAGTCTAAAACATTCACAGAAAAAAAACTTACTTCCACAATGCAAAAAAGGGGGATTGTTTCTGTCATATTTTCTCACTGACAAACCCCAAACTCTGAAGCTCTGGGCTTAAAGTCAAACTATACTACTAGTGTCGCCTGTAGCGGGTTTATAAACATTTTACAAAAACCCTTGCAAACGCCCCTTACACTCATCAAACCCATACAATTATTATTATTCTTACAAAATCTTACAAAAGTTTTTCTGGGGTTTGACAGTACAGAGCTAAATAGCTAACAAGTGTGGGCAAAAACTAATGTTTTGTTAACTTCTCATGAACAAACTCCACAAGTTCAGCGTCTCAAATGATACACAAATATTCCATCAAATTCCAACATATTGTTTGACCCTGTTAACAATAAACAAATAAGAGATTATATTTTGACATAAAATCTTACAAACTTTAAAAAAACGTTAAAGAAAGATCTGGGTTTCCCATTTGTATCTATGACTTTGCTCAAGTTCATGTGTGTTCAGTTCTTAAAGGGTCAAATGATGCAATTTCAAGATGTCCTTTCTCTTTGGAGTGTTACAAGCTGTTTGTGAACAAAGTTCTAAAGTTGCAAAGACTAAAGTCTCAAACCCAAAGAGATATTCTTTATAAAGGTTAAGACTCATCCACGCCCCCCTAAAACGCCTCGTTTAAACATACCCCCACGTCTACATAACTGTCTGGGAAGATTTGCATAACGCTGCCCAAATATTCACGCAAAGAAAGAAAGATCTTTGATTCTCGCTATAGTATTATTGCTGCCACCGCCATGTTGTGAAGACGCTGTGTTTTTGTTTCATTGTGAAAACCTAATTTTTTTGGTCTTCCAAAAGAGGACACAGCTAGAAATCAGTGGTTAAGTTGTGTTACAAAACTGTTCCAGAACAGTTCAGCCCAAATATTCAGATGAGTGCAGTGCATTTTATGGTGGACTGTTTCCTGATTTTGGGAGAGAAGACTACAATCTGGCACTTCTGACTCACAGTCTGTAAGTATATTTACATATCTAAAGGATTTGCCACTGACGATTCAAACATGAGTTTTGAGCAGTGTAGAGTAACGCTTGTTGTTTGTCATTTCTCCAATCACAAATGCAGATATGGTTTTATGTTTATGCGGCGCGATGCAATGCAATGCGTACAAAGACAGTATTAGTCATTATAATCAGTAATTATGTCCTCACTGGATGCAACAAATGGCTCGTTTGTAATGGATTTTATTGGTTTCTGACTGGGACACGCATCACAGTATGTTAAGGGGCGTAACATTTCCGTCATTCACTTGAGGTATTTGGCCATCACAACGCACTGATCAGAGCCAATCAGAGCACACCTCGCTTTACAGACTGATGAGCTTTATATAAAATTACACGTTTCAGAAAGGAGGTGCATAGAGGAGAAACAATAATGTAAAGTACATGGACAATAAATAAACACATTTCATTACACCAAATACACAACATAATGTTCTTTTTAACAACATCATATGACCCCTTTAAATGCAATATAATACCAATCTATCTTTTTGTACATAAAGTAACTGCACAACCACTATAGTATCCAGGCGATGTTTCTTTTTAGCATCACAGTGCATGGTGTGTGTTCCTTGTGCAACGGCCCCCTATCCATCCTCTAATGACACCCTAGCAGGCCCCTGCAGCGAGATTTACAGACCAACAGACGCACCCCTTCTCCCACTTTTTGTATGGGATGTAATTAAAGCGGTGTTGGGTGCATGGTGTGTTTTAGCATGCATTATATCCCAGCGGTGGCTTCCCTCCCGCTTTCCCCACCCCCTAAATGCCCCTCAATTCTCCCAGGAACTCCCGTGCAGCGAGCAAACAAATAGTTGTTGAGCCACTATTGATTTGAATTCATTTTGTTCTTCCTCAATTAGTGTTCTCTCCTTGTGCTGTTTGTTCTCGCTTTTAAAGAAGATCCCTAATTAACTGCAAAACAATTTGCTCTCTCGCACATGGCACACATCAAAGCGCAGAGATATTCTCCTCCACAGAGAACACTCTCATTCTGAAGAAGAGAAGAAAGACAAAGGCCCAGTGTCTGATATTTATTTTATTCATTGGATCTTATAGAACGTTTAGGAGAAATGCATGACGGAAGGATTTATTGGATTTGGTAGCACTTGCTTAAAGAGACGCGGAGAGAGAGAGGGAGAGTCATGCATTTTTTTCCTTTTCTTTAATTGTGATAAGTGGTCTGGCTGTCCTGTCTTATAGAGGTAAAACAATTTAAAAAGCAATCTCCCATTTTAATGAAAACAAGCATGTGGACCCGCTTGGAGCTAATGAAGCTGGGAGAGTTATTATAGAGGTTTCAGGGATCTTCCACATGTCTATGTACAGTCATAAACGTGGGGTGGAAGGGCAGGGGCTTCACTCACTGTGAGCACATGAGGGTGTAGCATGCATAGAGAAAAATGTGTTCATTTAGCTTTTCATATTTGCAACGCTGCATAGGAGACAGTTAAAAGTCAGCAGCACTGCTAAAAGTAGCAATGCTATAAGCAATGCTGTTTTCTCAATAGTGAGGTGGTAGCATGTATTGGGGCTTCTTAGTGATACTATATTGATTAAGTAGTGGGTAGTGCTAAACTTAACATTTTTTTATATTACAGCAGTAAAGATGTGGGTGCAGTATTCTCGAAATGAGATTTTTCTTAATTTTTACATTACATTATATTATATTTCAGTTTTTTTCTGTGTTCCAAAAATAGATCAATAATGTTGAGGAATGTTGTTAATATAATTAGCTGATTAGCTGACAGTGATTAAAGGTGCATTAGGTAATTGTCTTCAGAAACATTTTTCATTATATAGGTTGATAGCAATCACATCTCGATAGCAATTATTAAGTTAAGTGGTCTAAATGTTTTTATACGTATTTATATATTCTATGGAAGACCAAAAAAAAAAATTCAAAAATGTGTTTTTTCACTTTCACTTGGAACGTCCAAACAAACGGCTTCTTCCTCTTGCAGTGTCGTTCTGTTTGCTGTTTAGAATCAAAACAAGCAATGTCTGATGCCTCAATGACTTAATTCATTCTTTTCAGATATTTGTTTAACTCAGGGGTGTCGAACTCAATTGTAGGGCCAACCAATCAAGTCATTCAGGCTTATTTGAAAACTATATGGTATGTGTGTTGGAGCAGGGTTGGCTCCGGCCCAGGAATTGAGTTTGACACCCCTGGTCTAACTTATCTTAATCAAAGTCACAAGCTTTTGTATACAGTACTCTCTCAAATACTCCTATAAAAGTGCTTGGTATCTATGAGGTAATATCGCATATTCTCAACAATCAGACAATGCTTTTATTCTTATTTAAAGTTTGGCATGAACACATATTACTAGGCCTATTTAATATATATCACACATTAATATTATTAATTACAGTTATAACAGTAAGTGCAAGCTAATTGTCCATGTAGCTTGTATGTAACTAGCTGGGTAACTGTTATATCTAGTATTATTGTAGCTAATTGTTTTCAGTATAGTAGTTTATAGCTTAGCTATAGCAACATTCTTTTGAGTTCGAATGGAGGTTTTATCTCTATGCTTCTCTGAGCATCATTATAGGTGCAGATGGATGAAAGTGTTCTCCTCTCCTGCTGATGTGCTCTTATATTAGAGGTATTTTGTGGAGAGATGCTGTTCGTGGACGTTCTGTTCCATTTTCAGTGACTCTTGCCCCTCCGCTACCCTCTCCTCCAGAAAACTCAATAATATGGCATCATCACAGACCCACTGAGAAGATTTAACCCAGAGTGACTTCAACCGCTTCGACAGTCTGAATCAAGCACGCTGTGCTGCGGCTCCCTTTAAACCACAAGGGAATTGTGCAAGGTATAGAAGAAGAGAGATGATCCTTTCCGCTATTGTGATCAGTAATGAAACATCTGGGATGCTAATTATGGGGAGCCCTGGAACTGATAATTACTGCTGTTTTTATAAGGGTCTAGTTCATAACTCCCGAAATGATACGGCGAGAGAATAGTAATTACTTGCCTTTGCACGCCCATGTTTGTCGATCAGTGGTAGTCTTCAGAGAGCGTGGTATAGCTCTGAGCTTTTGAATTATAAAAACACTCATCAAATATAGAAAACTTCATAGGAAACTTTTTATTCTATAAATATTTCCCAGAGTACAGAATGAATAGATAAGTTATTCAGAAGGAATGCATCAGCAGAAGCCCCCTCTGAGGAGTCCTAAACTTTCCGGCACATTTAATTGGTGTTCTTCATGTTTATGTAGTTGTTCTCTGACAGCAGCTCGTGCTGAAGAGGCAGTGAGGTAGAGTGAACGCTGCCTGATCATGATCCAGCCTCTCATTATGTAAGTGTCCTTTCATCCCTGTGTGAACTCTCCTCCCTCTGTCTGAGCCCGTCACTCACCATCACTGTTACTTGTTCTTTTCAGAATACTGCAACAATGGAACAGTGGACCTTAGTGAGTCAACAATGTTAAAGACTCTATGAAAAACAACTTGAGATGAAAAATTTGACTTATGTCTTTTAGTCCATGTACAGCGTTGATGTCATCTTTATGCTATTGTACTTATAAAAGTTACTTAAAGAGGGGGTGAAATGCTCGTTTTCACTCAATATCCTGTTAATCTTGAGTACCTATAGAGTAGTACTGCATCCTTCATAACTCCAAAAAGTCTTTAGTTTTATTATATTCATAAGAGAAAGATAGTCAGTACCGATTTATCCAGGAAAAACACGAGCCGCTGGAGGCGTGACGTGTGGGCGGAGCTAAAGAATCACGAGCGCCAGTAGGCTTGAAAGCGTTTGGAAGCTGTGACATTACCTTGAGGAACAAAAACCATCATCCAAAACAAACCATGGCTAACAGTCAGATTCAGCCATTTATTTATGATCCAGAATCAGATCCAGAGGCTGAAACTGAATGAGAGCAGCAGGAGCAACGACTCGCTCCGAGCGGGGCTCGAACCCGGGTCTCGGCATGGGAGGGGACGCACTAACAAGGAGGCAGAGATATTTTAAGCAGTTTTACTCACCGCCTGCAGTTCCAACACACGATCATGACCCTTTTTCGTTGGGATTGCATCTTCCTTAAGAAATAAACTATACGCAAATCCGTCGTCAAACTGGGCCTTGTTTGTAAAACAAGCATCTTTGAAATGCAGGGAACAAACAAAAACACTTGCACGACTCCGTTGATGTTCTGTAAAAATAAACTCCATCCACTGTTCCCTTAATGCTGTTTTTTTGTTGGTAATCTGTGCAGGGTTGTCTTGCCCTGGCAACCAAAAACACACTCCTTTTGTGATTTTTCGCGACGCTCTTGCTCTGATCAGTGAATGCCTGTTGTGCTCTGAGTGCTCTGCTATACGGGAGCGTGCGCTCTTCCGGCAGAAGTGCCTCAGGACCCATATAAGGAAATTCCGCTCCATCTAACGTCACACAGAGCCATACTCGAAAAAAACTTTCCGAAACTTATGACAAACCGGAAGGAGTATTTAAACATCACAGACTGACCTCTTGGCTGAAAGCTGTAGGCTTGTAATGTTGTGGGATAGCGGAGTAGATGGTGTTTCCAATTTTTAAATATATAAAAAATATATGCCACTGGGCATTTATATTGCTTTATATCACTTGCAGCTCAATAGCAAGTAGCAAACATTCTTTCTTTCTTTCTTTCTTTCTTTGATTAAAGTTATTTGTTCAATACGAATACAATAATGAATAAAAGACAGAAAATTGTGATTTCATAGGCCCTGGATGTTTTTCACACAACAAATGCCATTTAGTAAATAATAGATGAACAATTGCAAATGATCTCCAATGTCCAGTGGAAAGATTTGAACATACTGAACTCTCATCTTGCTACCACACTTTTTCAAAGCCAAAATAAAAAATATATACGTTTTTATTGGCAGTGACTTCCTAATATATATATATATATATATATATATATATATATATATATATACCTATATATATATACCCTCCACACACACACACTTTTCCCGTTATAATGAACAGCAGTGCAGTCCTCCGGTGGCCTGGCCTGTGATGCTCCACTGCACCAGAGGCTGTTCAGAAACATCATCCATTGCAGTTGACAAGGATGAATTTGAGCAATACTGGTTCATGTGTGTTAAAGTCCAGGGTCAATGCCCTTCACAAATGATGACAGACTCCATGGTTAACATCCACAACTGCTGTGGGCTCAGTGCTTCGGTTGGGCCCACCCAAGACCGAGGCAGCCTGTTGTCCTAATCTGTGTGGAAACGCCAGAGGTGTGATGGCTCGTAAAAGAGGAGGAAGCAAATGCAGGCAATCAGAAGAAGTTTATTGATATCAGAGTCCAGAATGTAGGCAATGGAAAAGAAGGTCTACGGTGGCGTGAGAAGAGCTGGATGGTGAAGTCGATGGTGAAGGTGAAGACGGTCAATGGATGAAACCAGGAACAGACCGGAACACTGACACGAAGACGACAACACGAACACAATCCAGCACACGAACACGGGAGACGGTAATCCAACTAGGAAGCGGAGACATGAATGAGGATCTGACAACAGACAGAGAGATGAGTGAGTATATGTAGCTGAGTGGAGATGAGGATCAGCTGGAGTGAGACAATCAACGCAGAGGTGACAACAATAACCCAAACGAGCACATGGAGACTACGGGAGTACAAATACAAACACAAAACATGACACGGAGGAAACAATGGATTTCCTACCATGACAAGAGGTGGACAGTAACAGAGTTATTTGCTACTTTAACCTTATTACATTTGGAAGACAGTTATCGTACTTTTTACTCCACTTTTTCTGTGTAGCTTTAAATGTATGTTTGGCTAATTTTTCTTATGCAAATCCGACAGCCTTGGGATCTTCCCCGCTAAACTAAACGTTTGCACTACTGCACAGTGTGCTCTAAAAAGGCAAATAAGATTATAAAAGACAAAAAAGGCACATATTTATAGTGTGGTGTCTGATCATCTCTGTGTTCAGCACATTGAATTTAAAGAGACAACTGTATGTGATGCCTTACGTAGGCCAAGCACTATGATCAACCATTACCATAATTATGCTATTTGTAGTAAAACTATATACACAAATTTAACATAGTTTCATTTATTAACTATGGTAGGCTAAAATATCCATCAAAAATGGCTGCTGTTGCCATATATATATATATATATATATATATATGTATGTATGTATGTACGTATATATATATATATATATATATGCTGATATTTTATATATATATATATATATATATATATATATATATATATATATATGTACGTACGTATATATATATATATATATATAAAACCCTTACTCAGGAAGGAAGTATATATATAACTGAACATTATTTTATTGTCAAAACACTGCACATAAGTACATAAGTTTTTTTGGCAAACAAATTATCAATAATTAGGTTAAATGATCACACAGGTCAAAAATTTTTACTTCACTTTTTTACAACTTTGGAATCTAAACTCGGAAACGAATTGAAATCAATAAGCAGAATCATAATCTGAATGGATAAAATTCAAACAATACCCAACAGCCCAACTTATGAAGTTCACTGATTTATAAACATTTTATGAACACTGATCAGTTGATGGCAAAATTAAAAAAAATATGGTTCTTTGGCGCAAAGTGCATACCCATGGGCATACTGAGAGACTGTGTTCCAGTTTTCTGAAAAGAGTAAAGATTTGTTTTCTTTTCCATTTTCGCTTTGTTTGCCTAAAATGAACCATATCATATCCTTCAAAGAACTTTGTAACTTTTAAACAAGGATTAAAATGAGTTCAGTGTAGCTGTAGGAGTTTTGAATAAAAAATAAAGATGATTAGCTTCATTCAGTAGTTTCATTTCTATAGGTTTGGTAACATAACAGCTCTTAATTCCAAAGATAATACAAGCCAATCAGTGTATTCAGTAGGTTGCATTAGTGGCGTAAGGTATTGTAAGTATACAACAATGTGACAATAAAACAATGGATTTACTTTTGATACTTAAAGGTTTGGTTCACCCAAAAATGAAAATTATGGCATTAATAACTTATCCTCATATCGTTCCAAACTAGTAAGACCTCTGTTTATCTTCGGAACAGAGTTTAAGATATTTTAGATTTAGTCCGAGAGCTCTCAGTCCCTCCATTGAAACTATGTGTACGGTATACTGTCCATGTCGTGAATGAGTCATTATCTGTTCATAATCAGTTCTCTCTTCACAGAAGTTCAGTCAGTGTACTGTTTGAGTAAATGAATTACTCCGGGATATTGGTTTGTTTTAACTCAGAGGGAGTGTCAGACACTTTAAAAAAGTTAACATCTTAAGTCATTTGTGGATTAATGCGTATTAGAGACGCGAACCGTTTCAAACGATTCAGTTCGATTTGGTGAACTGGTTCAGAAAGATCCAGTTACATCGAGTTTTTCCATTGGCGAAACAGATATCACAAACTGCTTTGTTTTGAACTCTCTCACAACAGACACGGAAGAGAAGCAATGCTGAATAAAATTGTAGTTTTTGCTATTTTTGGACCAAAATGTATTTTCGATGCTTCAAAAAATTCTAACGGACCCTCTGATGTCACACTACTTTGATGATGTTTTTCTTACCTTTCTGGACATGGACAGTAGACCGCACACACAGCTTCAATGGAGGGACAGAAAGCTCTCGGACTAAATCTGAAATATCTTAAACTCTGTGCCGAAGATAAATGGAGGTCTTACGGGTTTGGAACGACATGAGGGTGAGTTATCAATGACATAATTTTCATTTTTGGGTGAACTAACGCTTTAAGTACTTTTAAAAGCATGTACTTTCATACTTTTGCTTAAGTAAGTTGTGTTTACAACTTTCACTTGTAGTGGAGTAATATTTGACCAGTAGTATCTGTACTTTCACTCAAGTAATGAAGTCGTGTACTTTGTCCACCTCTGGGAAATGCTGCATTTCTCGAAGTAAATGCAAATTTAGCTCTATTTTTGTGGATTTTGACCTTAATGAAGGTTATGGTCTTTCTTAACCGAAGCTTTTTTTAACATCTTACATAAAATGTTTTCACAAAGTGCTGTGCGACAAAATTAGTCTCTGGTCCCCTTTGTTTTTGCTATTCGACATGTTGGCACGCAGCCTGAAGCGGTTCTGAAGGTCTTTGATTGTGTGGGTGAGCAGAGGCTGCATTCGGGAGCTTTCAGCAAGCACAGACTCATCCACAGGGCTTTACCTCACTGCTACCTGTGGCTTTATTTGTCATGTTCACTCTGCAGTGACTAAAACTATACTTTACAAGCCACAGCTCCGAATTAATGAAGGATTCTGACACAGGCACCTTCCCCCAGGGTTCTAAAAAATAATTACCAAGATAAATACAGAGCAGTTTTTTGTCTTACCTTATTAATTATCATGTTACAGCAAATATACAGCACTTTTTAAAATGGTTTGTTTATGTTCATTACAGAGTCCATTTTGGGGCTGTAATTTGAATGGGCACTGCTGTTCTCGGTGGAGATCTTCTAAGTGCCTCTGCAGAGCGTTTGCTTTAAACCAATCTTGACTCTACCCATTCCTCTGTCAAAATATGGACTGGTCTGCCTGGTAATGGCTTGGAGTCTTCATAAACACGAGGTTAAAAAAGGTACTGATCACTAAAATCAGCCTCAGATGCATGGGGCGCCAAGTGTTATATGAATACTTTTACTGGCTGAATGAATTACGTGACAAGAAAATAAGTATTTCATGGAAATACTTATAATAAGTATTTTCAAGTAATTCATGGCTAGTTGCATTCCATCAATTGAAAAATCAGCATTCCAAAAACTTTTCATTTCATTCTGTAGATCATGGTGCTAGAATCATGATAATGTAGGAAACTTATAGAAATTAAATGCCAATTATAAATCTTTTTATGTGAATAAAAGTGTCTGCAAAATGTGAACTTGAGTTCACTTTCAGGAAACACCTTTCATGGGCAAAATGCAGCACCATGTCACAAAATGCATTTGGTGAGAAGACATATTTTCATCTTTGAAACAAGCTGTTCCAGATCTCACTCACAGAATGGGCAAATTTATTGATGAAATGTTGTGACATGCAAAATCACTCAATTGATTTATTATTATTATTATTATTATTATTATTATTATTTTTATGTGAACAAAATTGTGTGATCTGATTCTAGAAAACCTGTTTCATGAACAAAATGACAAAAATAAATAAAGAAATACATTAAAATAATAAATAAAAATCTGTGAAATTTATTATTTAAAAAACGGCAGCTATGGTTGCCAGAACTTTACCATAAAAATATAATAGGACTTATATTTATAGTAAAATCTATATAGTTTGAAGTACTAAGATGTTTTTGAACATTTATAATACACGGACAACCACCAAAAACATCATGAATCAAAGCTAGATACAAGTTTATCCCAAGTAATAATGTAGGTGCACACAGTGTCATGCACACAAATGCAAAACACCATCCTGGTAAATCACTTGAAATGAAAATAATGCAACAATCATTCACTTACAACATAAGATGTAACATGAATGTAACATTTCAATGAACAACCATCAGATGTGAAGTATTTCACTTCCAAAAAATAAATAAATAAAAAACTTACGAAATGTAGTATTTTATACAGTATTTTACTGAAACATTGCATGAAATATTATATTTAACGTATTAAGCTTTCTCACTGAATATAGTAAGGGAGCGTATTGTTAACCAATTAACAGGTTTTTACTATAGAATTTTTTTGTCTTTCACCATTAAAGATATTATATATATATATTTTTTTACAGTGGATGTCATTGAAAGTTTGAGCATGTCCCGGACAAAATGCATTTAATGACATTTGTAGTGCATTTTGTCCACAAAAGGTGTTTTCTGTTATTTATAAAAAAATAAATAAAAAAATACCAAAGTTAGGTGCACAACAAGGATATAATTTTTTTTTTTTTTTTTTTTTTTTTGGGGACTAAAATTTTGTGCTGACTTGACTGTCACTGGCAGTCTTTATGTAGCCCCGAAAAAAAAACATCAAAAGAGAGTAGGAATCACTTGGTTCTCCAAATGACATTCTATTGCATTTTTCTGTTCCTTTTCCCCTTCCCTCCGCTCCCTCTCATTGCCCTCAGCCAGTCTTCATCGTTGTCTTTTTACTCAACTTTTCCTCTCCTCACATCTTCTGTTTTAGCCATACTAATGGAAAGAGAGTTGAGAGTTACCTGTGCTGGGTCCCGCTTCTTTGCCTCTGCCTGAAGTAATTTCTATGCTAATGAGACTCTCAATAAGATAAGACAGTCAGCAAGGGCTGCCTCTCCAACACAGACTTTATGATGAGAGGAGCTGCCGGCTTTGCCCTCTGTGTCTATCCGTGCATGTGGATATTTATCTTTTATTCATTCACTTTCATTCAGATTCTTTCAGCTTAATGTTTGTAAGGTTTTCTTTTCTTGTCTAACGGCATTAGATGCTGTGGAACAATGCCCAAGATCATAGGCAAGGTCTAATGGAGAAGTAGTCATACTCTACTCATTCTACATACTGTACACCTTAGACAACACAGGCTGCTGCATGGGCTTGTCTCCTGTTCATGCTTTATTATTTCCTCCTCATAGTACAACCTTTGCATGCATCAGAAGTTATTTCCACGCAGCTGCTAAATGTGACAAATTACTAAAAAGTTTGGAAGCAGGTGCTGTTGCCACCTGTTTCTGACAGCATGGAAATTCTTGCTGTCCTTGCCGTCCAGATTGGATGTTTTTGTCCACTGTAACTGTCTTGCAGTAGGACTCGCCGTTGTGTTAGCCGACTGTGATTACTGTTAGACACAACTTAGTATGCATGCTGAAGCCGAAGTCTTTGACATTCAAAAGCATTTGGGTCTGCCATAGCAAATTAAAAAGATTTTCGTTTGCAATCCCATAAGAAAGGGTTGAAAGGAGAATTTTAATGAACGGTAATGACATGCTGATATAATGGGAAATGTGACAAATATCTGCAAAGAGAAATGCTATTCCTCAAATGAAGAGCAGAACTTTGATTGTATTCTCAAGAACAAGGGAGAAAGGAGTATTAAAACCACAATACGAGAGTGTCAATACTGTCGGAAACACAGTCACACTTGGATATTCTTTTTTAGAGGAGGTATTTTACATATCGTGCTGCGAGTGACACAATAACTTCTACTGTTTGGCTTAGATATACAATAGGGAAAAAAGCTAAATAATTCAGAAACCACATAGCAACATTTATATACATGTGTATTTGTGTTTATGTTGATAAATTAATTAATTATTAAAAAGATTAAACAGTATTTTATTACTATTACTACTACTATACTACTATCTCCTTCAATAAAATTTGAAGGAGAAAGACTTAAATAGTTTTTGTGTAAAACATACTCCGAAAATGTTTGTTTTATTTACAGATTTTTATCTAGTCAAGGCAAAAATAAGGAAATCTGCCAAAAGTCAGTCTGCATGTAGGGAAAATCGATGTTTATCCATAATACACTGAATTTCTCCGCTGTCTGTTTCTTCTAAAATTCTTTATTTCAGCCATTAGCTTTATTGCTAAAGGAACAGAATCCTTGTGGTTCTCTGTCACCCTTAAAGCTGAGCGATCTCACTGCATTCCAGCTCAATCAGCAAACGACACACAGCTATGTGAACTGACCTTCATGGCACTGGTCCCTCTAACATAAACCCCCACATCCCCATTTAAAGACAATCTGGAGCTCATTCACAGGCATTCATACAGTGCCAGATCAATCAAGCCCAGCGCCTCTGTGGGGAACAACTGTGAATGAGGGGTTAAAGAGGGATGTGAACAGAGGGGCTACCGAATCACTTCACAGGAAATGGCACATGGTGAATAAATGGATTCATCTCATAAGGTTGATGTCTTGTTATTGCAGTGTTCTTCATGTAGACTTCACACTCTCGGTTGTGAATTGGATAGTTTTAAAGGGACCATGAACTGAGAAATCAAAATTCCCTTAATCTTTTGAAATATAAGAGATCATTGTACTGTAAAAAAATAAATAAAAAAAAATAAAAAATCTTTCTCGTTAGTCTAAAACACCTCATATTGAAATCAGTCTGCCAAAACGACAGGTTGTGAAATGTGCCACTTTATGACATAATAGTGTTGCTTAACCCTGCTCCCGCAGAAGATAAACGCCTGCTTCTACAGCACTGCCTGATTTACTTTATGTAAAAAATTCTTAATAACATTATAAGTGGACCTCAGAGAATAGTAAAAAATAATAATAAAAAAAAAATGCTTTAAAAAGAATAACTTTTTTTTACTAGATTATTCACATTGATTTTAGAATTGTATTATAGATTTGAATGTAATATCAACAACACAAAGCTATTTCAGTGGGGGGGGGGGGACAAGTCTTGCATCACGGCAACGATTTAGACGACACTTTTGATTTGTACCATCTGCCAATATCCTTCTAGAGATTTGAGGCTGAGCATTTGAATTATAAAGCATTATTCATAAGATAACTTATGCTGGCTCTGTCGGAAGAAAGCAGAAAAAGCAGGCTTGGGGATAAAGGTGCTTCCCGCTTGGTGAAAACAGCGGGAATCACACTAGCATGTCTCTATGCTATGCATGCATTGTAAGGACCGAGTGAACAATAAAAAAATTGTAAAACAGAAATGTAATTTCCAGACTTTATTTAGTGGTAGCGAAGATGGATATGTCATGTTAAACGAAGGGAGTTTCTGTGAGAAAACATATAACACTGTGAGCTGTGGTGGGAGGCCGACTTTGATCTGATCATCACACAGTGCAGGAGATGATGTGTCGCATTAGGTGTGACACATGCGTTTCTCATCTGCTCATTTTTTTCATGACTTGAAATGTGCAATGAATGTGCAAAAAATGCACCCTGACCTACTGCACTTAAGCATGGCCTTGCTTATTTTTGCCAAGTATAAAAATAAAATAAATTAAAAATGGTATTAAATTTGCTTAAAATTTTACATTTGCAAGTGATAAAGTTGTCTAGTAATAACATCAATTTGTAGTATTAGGCCAACTTTTAAAGATGAACTATTATGCCCATTTTTACAAGAAGGGAAATAAGTCTCTGATCTCCCCAGAGAGTGTATGTGAAGTTTTAGCTCAAAATACCAAAAATATTATTTTTTAGCTTGTTGAAATTGCGACTTTTAGGTTATGAACAAAAACTTGCCATTTTTGTTTCTGTCCCTTTAAAAGCAAATGAGCTAGTGTTCCCGGTCTCCCTTTTCAGAAGAGGGCGGAGCTTCAAGAGCTCATGCTCCTGCAAACTGAACAGAGTGAATGCAATGATGAACTGCCTTTAACTGTCATTTTGCATTATTGACACACTGTTTTCCTAATGAATGTTTTTCAGTTGCTTTGACAAAATATATTTTGTTTAAAGCGCTATATAAATAAAGGTGACTTGACTTGACTTGAGAATTTGCAGTACGTTTCTGTACAGTATTTACACAGCGTTTCTATATTTGGTTGTGTTGTGAGAATTTGCTGCACGTTTCTGTATTTGGTTGTGAAAATTTCTGTACAGTATTTACACAGCATTTCTGTATTTGGTTGTGTTGTGAGAGTTTGCAGTACGTTGATTTTGAGAATTGGTATGAAGGGGTAGGCCTATCGTTTTGTCAGAGTTGCCATCCTTTTGCAAAACGTTTCAAAAACGCAAAGGAAAAGCTTTTCACATATTTTGTACATATTTGTCATGTAAACATACCATGATTCTAGGCCTATGGCAACAGTTTTTGGTTTTGATAGGGTTCAGTAAATGAGTAGTCACTGATTACATTTTTGATTTGATTCACTAAAAAGAATCGGCGCATAAGAGTAATTTCTCTGAGAAATGGATGCCATTGGTCAAGCATGTTTAGTTATTCGCTAAAAAGAACCGACAAAAAATCCATTCGCTCGACCTACCTGTATTTTCATTAGAACAACAGATTCTGAAATATATATATAATTTGTGTGTGTGTGTGTGGTTCCAGAACCAATTAAAAACCCAGATCAATGCAAACCTTGCAACTTTTGATATATTGTGACCAAAATATCCCTATGAATTTTGTGATCTATAAAACTCTCCTAAATTGTCCATGTGAAGGTCTCCATGGAGGAAATCTTCGAAAATGTCTGTGGACTTTTAAGGACGTTCCTGTTCTCCAGGGTCCGATTTTTCATGCATCACTTCTTGCCCATATCTTTGCATATGAAGGCCTTAAGTAGCACATTGGTTGAGCCAGGGGCGCTGTGCGGGGAGAAACTCCGAGATTAGACGAGAGGAGCTTCGTCCCTCCATTCAGCACCGCGGACAGCAGCCAGCGCGCTCCTCTGTGGGCGGTGTTTCAAACGAGCGGATTCGCTAGGAACGTGGGAGCTGTCATTGCTGTAAGACACATTCGTGGGGACCAGCATCACGTTGACAGCAATTACAAGCGCTGGGATTATGTTCATTTAATCGATCACTTCTTGATTGGTGCCTTCATGCTGCTCCTTATAATCAAATGAAAATTTCTTAAGATTTGCCAGATCTGAAGGGGAATTTTGGACAGACAAGCTGATCATGAAGTGGGATATTTTACTCTTCTCTTGTGTTTTAGAGAAAAATACCGGATGCATCCATTGAACGGAGGTATTTTCCGCTGGATTAACAAAGGACATTGTTTTTGATACTTACTCTCCGTGCATAAACACTGATTTATTGCCGTTTTCAGGAAACAAAGATGTTCTATTGAAGTCACAGGCGAAACATCGAGTCATTCGTTTAACCCAGTGCCTCAATTGCAAAATGCTGTGGTGCTGATGAGAGACTGTTACTCGATAACAGTTTTTTTCACAACCCAGAATGAGAAACAAATAGCCTAGCTCTCCGTTTAAGCGATGGAAACACTGTGAGGTTTCTTACTGAACTTGAGAAGCATCAAAAGCGACTGCAGCAGTCTCGAGACCCTAGAAATTGTCACATAATAATGGCATGGGCTTCTGAAGTCGATTGGAGCATGGAGTTCGCATTCCAGGCATGCTAGAAGGTTTTACGAGACACACTAAGAACCCTGTTTTGGACCCCATCCTGGAATGAGGTAAAATGTTGATGTGTGAAAGAGGAGTCCAAATGCTCATCACCACAATAGGCGCGTTCGCCGCGTTCAGCCTGATGACGATCGCTGTGGGAACGGACTACTGGCTGTACTCACGAGGAGTGTGCCGGGCTAAAAGTAATAACGAGAACGAGACGAGCAGGAAGAATGAGGAAGTCATGACCCACTCCGGACTGTGGAGAACCTGCTGTCTAGAAGGTAAGCAAAAGATTTCGTGTGCTTCTGAAAGTCCAAGGGGTCCAATTTATGTGTTTTTCTTTTCTTTATATCTATCTATATATCTGTCTGTCTATCTGTCTGTCTTATCTATTTATCTAGATTCCAGTAGACTTGGTTTTCTGGAATACACTGTGTTCACTCTATCCTATCTAACTGATGATTAAACTGAGGATTATTTAATGTGACTCATTGGAAGCACTACTGACCTCAGTGTGTCACCATCATTTGTTCTGTATTTAGTTCAGTCCTAATTGTTTAAATTAAATTACGTTTTTTAAAGTTATTTTTTCAGTATTTTTCTTTTTTTTTTTTTTTTTTTTTTACGAATGGAGGCTTTAAAATGGGCAGGCAGCATGATGATTGCAGCTGTCATGTCCAATATATCAGGGCTAAATTGTCTAATTACTCACTTGTCAATTCAAAATAAGATGGGCAATCATATTGATTACCTTATATTGCAGTTCAATGAAAGCACTCTATTCTACAAAGTATAAATGTCTCGGTATTGCGAGGTGTTGACACAGAACAGAATAATTGGCTAGTGCTGTTAGTGTCATTGCATTCATGTTACCAAGAAAGATAACATCCCTTACATAAAGGGAAGGGTTACATTTATGAAAATATATCATTTTGAAATGCATTGTATTCACTCATAAAACTGTAATCCGCACGTCCGTTATGTCAGTCACGGTGCTCTGAACAGACTGTTGTCTCACCTCACACAAAAAGCAGATTTAAAAGGCTTTTCGAGGGGAAATCAAAGTCAATTCAAATTAGAAGCCTACAGCCTTACATAAGTACAGTGAGCTCAACAAAACACACTATGGAGTTTAAAACATACCCTGTTATTCAAATGTACATCGTATAGCCTACCCCCAAAACATGATGATGGGTTGTTCCTTTGGCTTATCCTCTTCCTCTGTTTTCCTCGTTTACCTCCTTATCTTCCCTCTCTTTCCACTGGATGGATTCATTCTAATTCCATGCAGTTCAGGTTATGGCAGCCCTGACACTGCTTGACTGGGAGCGAAATAATGTACTTCATAATGTCTTTTCAAACTTTGATTAATCTCCTGCCCCAGGGAACACAGTGTGGTGACATGACTGCAGTGTGATGGGAAGATCCTCATCTTTAATTGAAAGGGATGGGTGCAATCCAATAGATGTGGCCATGGCAGATGACATAAATCCAGTGATTGACATTTCAGTATTCATTTAATTGAAGTGGATGTCACCCTCACCCAGTGCACAGATACCCACAGCCATATTTGATCCACTTTAAATCTCAGAAAGATTTTCATGATTTATTTGCTTAATAATATCAATAAGGGATTGATCGTTCTAAGTCGAAACCTATCTCTCTGAGTCATGGACAAAGCTTTTCCATGCATGCATCTTTGAGAAGGATATGTGCCTCTCTATGTGTTGAATTATGTAGAAAAAAGGATTACAAAAAAACAATTCTGACTGACTTTAAAAATATTTTCATTCATACACATTGATCTATTTTTCTTGAGAGATTTGACCTGTTTGTGATTATTGGTCTTGGTTTGAAGTAATAGCTCAGCAAAAAATGAAAATTATTTCATAATTTACTCACTCTCATGTCATTCTTCAGCTAAACAAACAAAAATATATTTTGAAGCACAATTTTGTTTTTGTCCATATAATGAGAGTTTGTATGCAGTCTATTTGGACCCCAATGACTTTCATTGACTGGGAAACAAATACAGAAATGTATTTTATGTTCCACAAAGAAATGCATACAGGTTTGGGATGAAATGCATTTGAGTAAATTATGACAAAACTTTAACTTTTTATAGTTTAGATCATTTTAGGGTTACCCATCAGAAGAGAGATGTTTACACTGAGAAAAAGACTGTACAGTTGTAAAGGTGCATATTGTTGAATAGCCATGAATACCACATTAGTGTTAGGGAGGAAATGTAAGTGTGTGTTTTCAGTAGTCTATCCAGGTCACACTACCTTTATCTTTACCGGGAGTATAAAACGCTCTCGGGGGAGTTCATCAAGTGTGGCTCTGTGTGCCAATATGTAAATGCCTGTGTGTTTGCAATCTGGATTTGACCGGCCACAAGAATCATTTAAGATCATGACTCTTACCGCATAATTAGAGTTTAAATCCTAAAGGCTGATGGTGCAGTCATATGTTTAAAGCAAACATCATATCAGACCATTAGGAGTCATATAAGTGATATGAATCAGCATGAGAATGTGATTCCATTTTTTTTTTCATTGAAACAGTTACCAAAAGGCATGACTTTATTAGCCATGTTCTTTTAGAGCTTATTCTATCATGCAGTATTGTTTTTTATGGGGTTACAAGGACCCTATGATACATTATCAAAAGTCTAAAATTAATAATAGTAATTTCAAAATGAACCTTTCAGAATTATTTTAATAAGCTCCTCAAATCTAAACAAAAAACACAGTCAGCAGATCATTTTAAAGCTTTAACCATTTGTTTTATCACGAAGTAGACATGCACTTTTGATTTGTGACTATTATTAATTCCAGTAATTCTAATAAAGTAATATATATAATATCAAATAAACAAGTGGCAGGAGTTTATTTGAACAATTTAAGAGAACTGAGCATGCGAAAATACATTGCATTTAGTCTTGTTTTATATCTTGGGTCTTTGAGACCCAAACAGAAATGATGTAAAAATTTTCAGAGGAGAATTCTTATTTATTTATTTGTTTATAATAAATTCTCAGAAGATTAGGAAAAGTCAAGAAGTATCAGCCTGATGCTTTAATATTAAGTATAATTTTCAAGAAATTAAATGATGGGCTTATGGCTTCTAAAACAGAACATGAGTGTTAAATATATAGCGTGTTGCATTGCATGTCATCATTGGGAGAGACATTAGCGGTTATGTACGTAATAATAAGGGAACGCTCCGGTGGAATTTAGCATGGGTTCATATGCTGAATGGAGGTGAAAGATTAATGTAGTGCGGGTGGATCTCAGGGGATCTCAGGATAAATGATGACCTGGGAACTGAGGTAAGAAGGGGGAGAGAGAGGCAAAGCAGGGAGTGATGAAGAGGGACTTTTCCTTCTAAGTGTGCACCCAAGCAAAGCCTGTCTCATACTCTCTCATCACGCACACACATCTCCTTGGAAACCAGCCTCTCCCGCCTGCGAGATAGGTCCACTGCTCTAGCTCCATACCTTCCCCCATCCTCAACCCTGATTCCGTCCTCCTCCTCCCCTTGTTCATGAAAGCTTTGGAGAAACAGAAACATGAAATGCTGCCCAGCCATCACACGGCTACTCAAACAGGTTTCAAACATGAATAGAGAGATGCACACGCGTGAATGCACATATTCTGAAACGGACAATGAGATTGGTTCACTGGGATGTGAACATACTACTTCATAACCACTTACACTGCCACTCGGGACACTTTGCAGGCATGCGGCCTTGTGTTTTTGACTTTTTAATGTGCACTAAAGGTGCGAGTGAGGACTGCTAGACTGGGAACAAAAGGTTGGGCTAATACACGGCGATAGTGGAGTTAATTCATTATGGCAGTGGTAATGGAAGAAACTTGTCATCATTTTGCAGTACATAGTTGAAATACACTTTATCTACTGTATATGCTGGCAGAATTTGTGTTTATTTGTATTTTTATGGTGGAAATTTGAATGAACAGAAGAAATTAATAATGAATGTTTCTTTGTGTTAAAGCCCAGTCAGATATGCTTTCAACATTTTCATTTAGTGCAAGCTCCTACACTTCTTTGTGTAAAGACTTGTGAAGAGACTTCCTGATTTTAAATAACGACAAGTAAGCAGCCTGTTATTTCTGGTGAAGTGTATAAAAGTGATAATGTACTCGGCCCTGAGCAGGGGTTTATTTTTTGTAAGAAATGACCAACTGACTGTATGCATTAGACTGATAAAAGTGACAGTTACATTTAAAAAAAAAAAATGTTTTCAAAAGATTTCTATTTCAAATAAATGCTTTTCTTTTGAAATTTTTATTCGTCAAAGAAACTAATGAAGTGTCATGGCTTCCTCAAAAATATTAAACGGCAAAATCTTTTCAATATTAAGAACCTTTCAAAGTTTTCAACATCAATAATAAGAACCTTTATTAAATAGTTATGTAGCAAAGCATATTAGAATAATTTCTGAAGGATCTTGTGACTGTAACACGTGTGTGCCAAGTAAACCGTTTGAAGAAGGAAATAACATATAACGCTTTTAATGATCACGGGAGAAAAAGGGGCACATCCAAACACAATTCCAAATCTACAAACATTAATAGCAGACAGACTGGAACTAAACAGACAGGGTATTTAAACACAGTGATAGTAATGAGAAGAACGGGAACAGGTGGGAAGTAATCATTTAACTAAACCAGGAATGGAACATGACCAAATAGGGATGTGGCGAGTGGGGCGGGGCCGAGAGGCGTGGGAACGAGGAGTGAGGCCAGGTGTAGTGATTGAAGATGAGCTACACCTGAGCCCCACCGCTAGTATCGAGTCCCACGTAGGAGATGGAAGGATATAAAACTGGAGCGACTTTAGTGAAGGACGAGAGAGGACCAGGCCTGGGACATTATTTTATGTTTTGGCTTTTATTTGTGCGCGTCAGTCGCCGTGAGGGGCTGACGCGCTGTTTTGTGTTTATTTTTGAATATTAAAGTGTTTTGATTGTGCGCCGGTTCCCGCCTCCTTCTTCCCAATGAATAGGAAGTTCATATCGTTACAAGGGATAACACAAAGGAACAGAAGTCCATGACTGTGACAGTGAGACTGAAGACTTGAAATAAACAGAAATAAAACACATTTCACAAAATATCAAAATATAAAAACAGTTCTTTTAAATTGGAATAATATTTCACAATATCATGGTTTTTACTATATTTTTGATCAAACAAAATCAGTATTTGTGAGCATTATAGACTTCTATAATTATTCCAAACTTTTACCGATAGAGCATGTGATTCTGGCATGCACTGGGTTTTAGTTGGTCCTACATTTAAAAAAAATATATATATATATTTTACGGGACGGAAGTTATTGATGAAACATTATTTATTTGTCAAAAAGTTCATATTACGCACGGTTAGTAAATAGACCCATTGTCTAATCCAGACTATTGTGTGTATGCGATGGGAAACTCAGGGACCTTTTTAGTCCTACATTCTATTTTGAAGTGTAAGGCATTGTATGGCGGGTACAGCATACCCGCCATACACTTTGGCAAACTGCAAAAGGGCACAATTTTTGCATTTTGTATAGACTGGGCTTCTGAAACCATACAACATTTAGCAAACTGATGTATTAATATCTAATGCAATGCAAAATCAATACAATATTGATGGTAGTTTATCCCTCCGTGACAGTGTGTTGATTTGATGTGGTGGGTACATGGCGTCCTGTGAAGCCGGCAGGAGAATGTGGACCATAGTGAGTCACTGCTGTTCCAGGCTCCTGTCTGTGATGCTGCCTCTGCCCCTGGCTGCGATGACCTTTGTGAGGCAAATTACTCTTGATAGATCCTCTAACAGCATTGGTTAAGCTTACAAAAATAGCTCCCCATGTCTCCTCCTCATCTCAGAGGTTCAGCGACCAGAGAGAACACAGCCGGCTGATACTCCTGTAGGCCGCGCTGGAGGAAGTAAGGTTGCGTCAGATTTTATGAGAAAGTGTTTTGGGTTAACTTTAATAACTTGTTTATATGACTCTTTCAAAGCTGCCTTCCGCAAGCAATCACACATTAGTCTCAAAGGTAACACGTCACTGATCAAAGACTGGTGACCCACAACTGGGTTTTCAACAAGGGGGAGGGATTCAATATTTTATATGCTGTTATTTAAAAGACATTCACTAAGTAACGCAATATAGTTTTATGAATGTTATTGGGCCCTCTGCTGACCCGAAACTCTCTCTTTTGGACATGTGCCTGCTCTATTAGTACATAAACATGCACACATATTCACACAGACCTGCCAGAGATACTAAGTGGCTCACATTAGCTTGAGATGGAAGTGCAGGGCTAGGATGGATTTCGTATTGGTGCTATGAAAAGAGTGTGGTATAAAGTAAGAGACTATGTTATATTGATGAGAGGGACAGCGTGTAAAGAGAAAGCAGGCCTGAAAAATCTGTTTTTGCAAACACTTTTCAATGAATGTTGATTTAGGTGATAACGGCTTCTGAGAATGTGTTGCTGGCAATCCGTCTTTTACTCTGCCACTAGTTTTGTCACTTTGTTGTCACTCAACA